>NW_015552528.1:417075-436620 GCF_001515605.1 Sinocyclocheilus anshuiensis | reverse complement strand
AACACATTTCATTACACCAAATACACAAAATAATGTTATTTTTAGCAACGTCATATGACCCCTTTAATATATATTCAAAGAGTTAGAAATGGGAGATAATGTGCTTGTTAATGTTTGCTAATAAACTTATTAAACTTTAGATAATATTCAAACAAATCATTATTGCATGTAAGTTAACATGCTTACAAATGTCATTAAACTTTCACTTCCATATGATCAAGCACTTATTAAAAATCTACAAATGATTTTAACAGATGCTATGAAATTATTAAAAGCTTGTTACAGTTTTTCTCGATTGCTTCAACACATTTCTTGAAACTATGCCTCGTATTCTCAAAACAGTAAACACAAATCCATAACGTCCTCATGTGTTAAAGCAGGGGAATAGTGTTTATAGTTCAGCAAAATGGGTGTGCTTTTTGAAAAATGGCATTATGGTTTTGAAATTTTAGTTCAGAAGCCTGGTTATAGTGTTTTAGCAATCGAGAAAAACTGTAATGCACAACACTTTTGCTGCTACTGAGTTGTGATAAGGTTAGTGACAGGTTTGGTGGTGTGGGTAGGTTTAAGGGTTGGTTAAAGTGTCAACAGTGTACAGGGGTCAGTTTGATTATAATAAGGGAACACGGTTCAATCTGTTTATATTATATTGTTTTGATAAATGAACAAATATTTTCTTTTAAAAAATTATTTGTTTTCCCCTGTTTATTTATGATTCAAGGAATAGCTATCCTGTTTAATGATATACTGAAGAGTAGTTTATTTATGATTCAAGGAATATCCTGTTTAATGATATACTGAAGAGTAGTATAATAATGTGAGTGTTGAGACAAAAAATTCTTTTTTTTTGCACCAAAATTACAATCTGTTATGTCTTTAGCAAGCATTTAGATAAACTTAACCAGTCACCCTTTACACAAACCTTGATAGATTAGCTAAAAGTCCAAAGCCCATATAGATAATAAATGATTAGTAATCGTTTACAAACATTTACAAATAATGAATAGTTTCCACTTTAGATTGGGTACTGCAAAAACATGAACAAATTAATAGATTATTTGTTAAGATGTGTAAATAGAGGTCTACACAACAAACAAAGACCAACAAATGAAAATCATATGAACTGAAAGTTTACTGACATTTGTAAGCATTTCAATTCACATTAAATAATCATATGCTATTAGGTAATGTTTAGTTAGTTCATTAGTAAACATTTACAATAACATTATCCCATATTTCTAGCTATGTGAATTATATTATGCTTAACAGATCATTAGTATATATGTTTGTTAATAACATGAACAAATTAATAGATGATTTGTTAAGATGTATAAATAGAGGTCTACACAACAAACAAAGACCAACAAATGAAAATCATATGAACTGAAAGTTTACTGACATTTGTAAGCATTTCAATTCACATTAAATAATCATATGCTATTAGGTAATGTTTAGTTAGTTCATTAGTAAACATTTACAATAACATTATCCCATATTTCTAGCTATGTGAATTATATTATGCTTAACAGATCATTAGTATATATGTTTGTTAATGATTTATAAATGAAAGTTACTATAAAGTGTTACCAATAAAACATTCAAAAAATATACAATCAATGTCCAAAATAAAGGTGTGGATATATAAGTATGAAATGTCCAACAAAGATGCTGAAGGAAGAAACCATTTGGTAAAGGAGAACAGTCAATGTTATAAGGTGTTATCTGTTGAAGGGTAGATTGATGAAATGATGAAATGAAATAGATGTCCTTGTTGGGTAGGCCAGGAGTGCTTTGAATAAAAGTTCTGCACTCCACCAGGTAATAGGGGTGCTCCGATTGATCGGCTACCGATCACTATCGGCCGATAATCACGTTGGGATGATTGATCGGCGGTCTCTAAAAAGGCCGATCTCCAAAAACCGATCTCAAGCTGATGGCACTGCCGTGAAAGTTTTGGCATGACATGCAGCGGCACCGTCTCAGTCTCTGTCTGGCGCGGATGAAATAATTATAATGCTGAAGGTGAGGTACTTGTTGCAAACCTCGTTTGAGACGTAATTTCACAAACAGCGCGAGTCATCACTCGCGCGTGTGCTTTCTCTTTCTCTCTCAAAATACATTCAGCGCTCGCGCGCTCTCCTGGAGACTGAGCTCATGCACACTTCGCAGCACACACACACAATGCCAAATTCACATTATTCCGTTTGCAGTGCATACGTGGTGCGTATTTTTTCCGTGCTCATGTTAACAGATTAAAGCGTTCACTGCACACGGTTGCGGTCCGGCAGTGTGTTTCAGGAGCGGCGCGTCTGCAGCAGTGCAGAGATCATTTCCGCACCAAGTCTATTGCTGCGCTGCAAGCGCTGAATTAAAGTAACAGCGCATTGTTTGCAGTAAATATGTACACGGATTGACACGAAAATGTAGTAATTACACCATAAATGCATATAATTAAAGTCTACTGTGTTTCACAATCAACACATGGCTTTTTGGCTAGGTTTAAGGGGAAAGAGCACTTTTAGATTTATTTATTTATTTTTATTTAGTCATTTATCAGAATATTTTATCCAAAGCGACTTGGATTTGGACAAAGGACAACAGAAGCAATCAATTGTAGCATTAAAACAACTCAAAACAGATCCAAAACTAAAAGCGAAAACTTTATAAATACTACCTATACACATTTTAAAAATAAAGAGATTAAATAAAAATGACAAATGCATACAACAAAATTTCAAAACTTAACATTTAAATGAAAAACAAAAATAAAGCTAAAAACAATTCAAGATATTTTTCTGTGTTTCCGTTATCCTGCCTAGTTAGTTTCCATGGTTTTTAATAAATTAGCTCCACACCTGTTTCTGTTCTCCCTAATTGCTTTCTACGTGTTTATAAGCCCTGTCTGTTCCTGAGTACCCTGTCTGCTATTATTTGTATTTGGACGATTTGGTTATGCTGTGTGTTTGTGTAACCCTCTTTCAAGTTTCCCCCTAGGAGTTTATTCCTCTTAGGAACATCAGCACCAAGGGCCACATTACCTTCCTCCCCAAACCTCATTTGAGAGCTCACAGGAAGAATATGGTCTTTATGCAAAACTTTCCTGGGTCCATCATCCTTTTCTGGAGTCAGCTGGTATACGGGCACATTTGTCAACTGTTTATCTACCACATAAATAACTGAACTCCAGCGATCGGCCAGCTTGTGCTTCCCTCTCAGACCTAAATTCCTGATGAGCACCCTATCACCAGGGTTTAAGACACACTCCTGCACCTTCTTATCATACCTTCTTTTATTGGACAAGTTCTTTTTTTCAGCAGCCTCAGCTGCCAACTCATGAGCAGTTCTCAGGTTCCTCCTCAGATTCTGCACATACACAGAGGGTGACACACAACCACCCTCCTCCTTCGTTCCAACATAAATGTCCACTGGCAGAGTGGGTTCACGTCCAAACATGAGAAAATACGCGGAGTACCCCGTAGCCTCATGCTGCATACAATTATACGCATGCAGTAACTGCGGGATATACTGACTCCACTGGACTTTCTTTTTTGGGTCCAGGGTGCCCAACATATTGAGAAGTGTCCGATTAAACCTTTCCGGTTGGGGATCACCCTGAGGATGATATGGAGTAGTACGGGACTTTTTAATTCCCAACACGGCAAGCATATCTTTCACCAGACGACTCTCAAAGTCAGGATCCTGATCCGAATGAATCCGGTTGGGCAGACCATAATGTACAAAGTACTTCTCACACAGAACTTTAGCCACTGTCAAGGCCTTCTGATTTCGTGTGGGAAAAGCCTGTGCATAATGAGTAAAATGGTCAGTAACAACTAACACATTACTCACGTTACGCTGGTCAGGCTCAATAGTCAAAAAGTCAATGCACACGAGATCCAGTGGCCCTGAACTCTGCATGTGCTGCATAGATGCTGTTTTACGAGGCAAAGTCTTTCTCACCACACATCGTTCACAACCCTTACAGCAGTGGTGGACAGTAACGGAGTAGTTTTACTTCAAATCTGCTGTAAAGGGTGATATATTTAAGCCCACTGAAATGCTTGAATGCAGACACATCTACATCAGTGTCTCTATGTTTTAGATAAAAAAAACAACAACAAAAAAACGAAACATTAAAATATGCACGATCATGCACGTTCATATTCCCCGCTGCTGTAACATTAACAGTTTTATTAAAATGCTACGCATTTAGCCCTATGTGACGTCTGTTTTTATATTGTTTATCAAAAGTATACATTTTTATATTGTTTGGATTAACTAGCCGAGTAGACAGATATGAATGATAATTCATAACCATACAGAAAATAAGTAAATATTGTTTGCTGATGCTAACTGTCTAGCTAACAAGCTTGCTGGTGCTAAGTTGAGGTAATTTTTAAATATAAAGTCCAAATATTTTTATTCAACCACCTAGATAGATTACATCTGAGGGAAAAAGAAAGGATGTGATGTTCAGAACATGGTAACTACAGTAATTATCAAAGTGGGAAGTGATGCCCTCTGGGGGCATTTGGCTAGGGGTGTTTTTACACCACAGACAAGGTTTGAGAAGAAAAAAATCATTATGAAAATATAATTATATTTTCCTTAAAATGTTCTTCCTAACTTCAGGCCTTATTCTCATGTCATATATAACTGTGATGTTCTGCAAAACAACAAGCTTTAAACACTTTTTTCTTACTGGTGAAAATCAGATGGTCAAATGTGTTTTCTCTCAGGTACATCGTAGTGTAAGCTTCATAGTGAACATTACTACATCACTCTCGTCAATGTAGTCCATATCAACAACAAAAATATATCTTGACTCCATATAGTTGTTATTTTTGGAAAATCCCAGGTATTTTGAGCAGTAGGATTATAAAAAATATGTGCTAATATAAAATTTAATTAAGTAGCCTATATAAAATTGCTAAATAAATCGATCTATCAGTAATATTTTATTATACGTATCTGAACTTTTACTCAAGTACTTGATTTGTGTACTTCGTCCACCACTGCCCTACAGTAGTCTTTCACTGCATTTTTCATACCAGGCCAATAAAACCTGTCCTTTACCAGGGCATACATTTTGTCAAACTCAAGATGGCTATGGGCATCATGAAGAGAGGTCAATACATCACTGCGAAGTGCAGATGGGAGCACTATTTGCTGCCATCTATGCCCCCCCTCGGAAGTGACCACTCTATACAGCAATCCGTTCGTCACCACCAAATTTCCCCTCTCTTTCTTCCAACGTGTAAATTCAGGCAAGTCACACACCACGCTGTCATGGGGCTGGTTCTGGTTGATAGCCAAGAGGACCTTATTCAAAAAAGGGTCCTGCCCCTGAGCACCCTTCAACTCCGCATCCGAATTCCTCAGCCGTGAGCCATAGTGGCCTCACTCTCCAGAGAACTCTGAAATGGGCAGTCATTCACCCTTGAAGTGTCCCCAGAAGCGACTGCCTGACACAAAAGCCGCACCCCAGACTCTGAAATGTCGTCCCATTCTCCTCCCTAATCCTCACAAGAGTGCGTGTGTGTTAACCGCTGCTTCAATTCCTGGAATGCACTCTCACATAACTCATCCCACCGGGACCCAAAAGAGTCATTGGCCCTGCCCAGGGAAGGTTTCTTTCCCTGTTCCTGTGGAACATCACCCAACAGTTTATTTAGAGGGCGACAAAGGCTTGAATACCCCCTCACAAACCTCCGGTAATACCCGCAAAATCCCAGAAATTATCTTAGTTAAGTTAGAATACTATCAGGTCATCGAGGTTACACCAGCACCTCCAGGAAATTCATGTCATCCACAGTGCGCTCCATGAGTCTCTGGAAGGTAGCTGGTGCCCCACAAATCCCCTGAGGCATCCGTTTGAACTCGTAGAACCCGAGCGGACAAATAAACGCGGTTTTCTCTTTGTCTTCAGGGCTCATTGGTATCTGATAGTAGCCACTCCTCAAATCTAACACCGTAAACCACTGGCTACCTGAGAGGCTGTGCAACGCATCCTCGATCTGAGGTACAGAATACTGGTCGGGAATAGTTCGGCGATTTAATGTGCGATGATCCACACACATCAGAATACTTCCCGACTTTTTCCGCACCACCACGATGGGGGACTCATAGGGACTTCTAGACTCTGAAATTATGCCACACTGTTGCAGTTCCAACAAGTGTTTCCGCACATCCTCCCAGTCTTTGGCAGCTAAACGACGAGACCTCTCACTGAAAGGAGTGGGATCAGTCATCCTGATTTCATGAACAGTACTGCGAGAACAGCCCACATCCCATTCATGCAAAGAAAACACATCTCTCCTTTCTAGAAGTTTCTCGCATAGTCGTCGCCTGGCCTCCAATGAAAGTGGAGAATCTCCAAAGTTAAAAGAGTCTATAGTCTGTTGGTTTGACTCGGACACAGCCCTCTCAGCAGCAAGCGGAGACACCACATCTACAGGGAATATCTGGGCAATAGCAGTGCCCCGTGTCACAAGCATGCTACAGTCAGACATATTCTTGACCGTAACTGCCACCAAGCAGTTTATCATCACGAAAACTAGCTGTAACTCTGGTCTCACCATCAAAGCTCCCATGTCAATGTTATCAACAGGCTGATCAATTGACACATGCTTGTCCACCAAGCCACCTTGCAATTTAGGTGTTCCCTGTAGTTGAACAGTTTCCCCAGGTCTCAAAGTCACCGGCTGGCGCTGAAGAAACCAGATAGTACCATACAGATCAGAACTGTCTTCTCTACCATCAGCCTCACGAATGGTCTCATAGGCAACACGTACCACTGGATGAACAGACAGAACACTCATGAAATTGTCTCCAGCCTCTGCTTTCCAGGCTTCAAACAGCTGTCGAACTAACATAGTATTTGTGCCCACCAAAATAGCTACTTTCTGCTCTGGCTGAGGGTCAGGACAGTCTAATGCAAGGGTGTCGACCACCTAAGGTACTCCAGCTACCGCAGCCGTGAACTCCAGACGAAGGGGCAAATACCCATCATACGGATACTTGTGTGCACTTAAACCCCAAATTTCCAAATTCTCAACTGGCTGAACTGGTATGTGCTTCAAGTAAGTTTGATAAAAGCTGCAATAAAGAATGGTCACTTGTGAACCACTGTCCATCAAGGCCCTGGCATAAATCCCTTCAATTTGTACAGGGACTTCCAAAGAGGGCCCTATCAATCCAACTGGAAGACCATAAACATCTGCACTTGTGGAAGAAAAAGAATCGGAACGGATGGAAACGGGAACTCTGTGCCGCTCCTTCACAGAGTTCCACTGAAGTTTCCCGCCAGCCTACTCTGTCTAATCAATTTCCGGTTCACCTTACGCAGATCCTCTACCCCTTGACACTCCCTTCTGGTGTGTCCGTCTTCCCCACACTTATAACAGAAAATTCCAGCTCTAGACTGCTGTCGGAAACTTCCTATTTCCCGCTTATGAAGTCGTGAGCTCTTCATGTGAGCGCTGCTGCAGTCTTAGGCCCACCCCAAATGCTCTCATTGGATGAGACGCGTGATAACACCCATCCCAAGCCAGTACTGATCAACATCCCAACCCCTCCTGTGAGCCATGGTTTGTCTGTATGAGTATTCAGAGCCAGTGAGCAACGGACTTTCATAATAATATAAAACTGCAGTAACGCGCAATAAAATAAAGTGTGCTTTATTAGATATTTTGTGAAGTTGAAAGTTTTGATATTAATTACAATAACTAGCTGAAAGAACTTTTGCTAAAAATAGAACAAAGACTTGAGACTTGACTTGGATTTGGCCTTTAGGGACTTGTGAACATGTCTGGTAACTAATTACGTTTACTCAAATACTTTACACCACTGGTTTTGGGAAACAGACCGTAATTTTAGGATTCATAAAATTGTGTCTACATTCTACTTAGATCAGTGGTCTCCAAAGTGGTGCCTGCATGGAGCCTGTGAGTTGCCCACTAAGCACATTCTATAAAAAGCCCCAACTTGCATTTGAGAGCCACTGTAAATCAGGGCTCCAGACTGCAACTAAATGGTATCATTTTGTGACCTTTTTTTGTGTACTAAAATTGTAGTGCAACTAAAATTTTGCACTGGTGCCACTACAAAGTTACCCAACTCTATTTGATTATGCGCACATGAGAAATATCAAAAACAGCAAATGCTCCAAAAGCGTAACGAAATTTGTTTTAACTGCGCAGTGCGGACCGCTTATCAGCTTGGCCCAATAAACAGCAAGCGCATCCAAAGCAGCTAACCCCATCACGCAACCATTATTAAAATAAATAAATCTCAATTATAAACCCACATATATCTCTGTGATTTAAACTAGTTTAAAAGCCAGATTAAATAGCGCTGACATTCTCAACATATTGATGTGAAAAACAGGAGAAACATTGTTCCAAGAACAAACAAGTTAGAACATATTTCACTCCACAACTCATGGAGTTACTGTAGAAAAACAAACTGTTTTGGTAGGAAGATATATAAGATGGTGGCAGGCATCCACTCATTCAGGTTTTTGCTTCGGAGCCGAATATTTGCTGGTGTGCTGCAGCAATACAAAGCCATTCACCTCATGAAGCTCTTTCTGGACTGGCGAGACAGCGCAAACAGCAGTGTCCCCACATTCAGCGATTATTCCCTTGAGCGCTTCAGTTTCTAAAAGACACTATTGGAAGAGAGCTGAACTGGATGATGACATCACTGAATCATCAATGAACTGACTTTAGCTGGACAAATGACTCTGTTAGTCTCTTCTTGCATTCTTGACAAACTATTTTCCTGTTTGACACTGTTAAGCTGCTTTGACACAACCAGTATTGTATAAAGCGCTATACAAATAAAGGTGACTTGACTTGACTTAAAAGAGCAGTTTTCTCTAAAAGAGCAAATTGTGGACGGTCTGCGTCTTTATCAAGATGCCACTCCATCCGTGTCCTCTTGGTTGCGGTTGTTTCCCATCCCCTGATGACAGCCACGATCTCTGTCTTCCGTCTGGGCTTAGATCACGCTGAAAACGCGTTTGTGGATGATTCATGCCCACACTGCGAGTGCATGTCCATGGCAATGCTGCAGTCGTGTCTCTACTTTCTCAGGAAAGGTGGAGACCCCTCTGTCACTACCCATCCTAGTTTCCCTGCACAGCACAGGGCCTCGTCGGTTATTGCTCTGGGAGATTTGAGGATTACAGTGGGAGCAAATCCATCGGGCCAGACTCCACGGACCTCCCACTCCTCATGCAGTGTTTGTCCCGTGCAACTTCCAGATGATTACGCTGGCCCATCACATGGCGGTCCCAGCGTTTCATTCGGGGCTCTGCCAGAGGATCAGATGTTGATTGCAGCATCGGGGGATGGGCTATCGTCCTCTGAGGATGAAGATTTGGTGGGGCTGCCCCCCTCGGGTGTTGTGGCTTCCGCCAAATCGGACCCAGAGCTGACAGCCATGCTTGCCCAGGCAGCTGTGAGCATCGGGTTGGAAGTAAACACACTGCCCAGCCCTGAGAGCTCACGGCTGGATGATTGGCTTCTCAGTGCGGGGCGTGTCTCACAACCGCATTCTGCCCCGGTTCCTTTCTTCCCGGAGGTGCATGAGGAGGTCACAAAGTCGTGGAAGGCCTCTTTTATGGCCAGAAGCAACTCGTCGACCTCCTCCGTTCTCACTACCCTTGATTGCGGGCCGGCTAGGGGGTACGTTGACATTCCCAGGTGGAGATAGCAATTGTTGAAAAGATTCCACCTGAAGGAATCGTCCGCACCTCCTGTCGAAAGCCTGTAAGCAGACATCAGCTTTGGCTGCCAAAGCTTATAGTGCTGCGTGCAAAGCCGCCTCTGCCCTGCATGCCATGGTGTTCCTGCAAGTTCACAAAGCCAAGACACTTAAACGGATGCAAGAGGGTAGTACTGACCCGAAGTTGATGCAGGAGCTGCGCACGGTGACTGACTGAAGTCACGCCGCAGTCCCTCGGGCAGGTGATGTCCACCTTGGTGGTCCAAGAGCGCCATCTCTGGCTCAACCTGAAGAGATGAGAGACATTGACAAAGTTCACTTTCTTGACGCTCCCATGTCTCATGCTGGCCAATTTGGTGACACAGTTGAGTAATTTGCCAAGCAGTTCTCGGCAGTACAGAAGCAGACTGAGGCCATTAACCCCTATGCTGTCACCCCCCATTTTCGGCATGGAGAAACAAATGACATACTCAAAATAAAAAGGTTTCTGCTCCTGAGTCTTTCTGACTAGATACATAATCTCAACAAGTATTCACAAAGCTGACATTTCAAAGTTTACTGTTCAAGAATCAGAATTACTCAGACTGTTACGATAATAGAGATGTATAAGCTCAAACATAAAAACAAAAATAAAAATATTAAAAACATATTTTTTAAATGTAGAAAAAATATGTTGCTGTGGTAAATGCTTTTAGAAACACAATGAAGCTAAAGCCAAAAGTCTACTAATGCTTTATGTCAAATTTCAGCAACAAAAGCAAAAAGAACAACTAATAACATTAAAATGATTAACGCGCAAGCTAGGCAGAGTTTCTATTTGTAACACGTGTTTAAAGGGTTGCGCAATGTAGCCAATCCCAGACTCAGCTGTTGATTTCTGGAACGCAATGGCCAACCAGAGGTGATTAAGTTAGAATCCACTCACAGCAGTGCTGAAATTGCGTGTTCACAAATCGTCTCATTTTAACACACGAAGTGTAGACATTGTGAAAGATTCATTGTGCATATGTTTATTGTGTTATAACATAGCTTTATGAGAT
Source organism: Sinocyclocheilus anshuiensis (assembly GCF_001515605.1). Lineage (NCBI taxonomy): Eukaryota > Metazoa > Chordata > Actinopteri > Cypriniformes > Cyprinidae > Sinocyclocheilus > Sinocyclocheilus anshuiensis. Next base: position 425,848 of record NW_015552528.1, on the reverse strand, counting down.
CGCGATGAACTGAGATGTCAGCTTTTAGTGATTAAAGACAGAATCTTGTGGGACTGAGAAGTCCGTCCCACGCAGGTCTCTATTACAAGGTTTACCAAGCCACATCGCTTCAATCCCAGTATACATTTACCCAACTATTATCAAATGTATTTCTAAAAAATTACAACAAAACATTTTCTTATGACCTTACGTAAATTATTATGACAAAATACATTATGAAGAAGAACTGCACCTGTTCTGCAGCTGCATTAGAGCTAACATTAGCATCAAGCTACACAAGACAATTTATGAGATTATTAGTACACTTTTACTCCACCATTTAAACCACCATTGAGTGTTTGTAATAACTTCCTTTTGCGATCTCATGTGGAATTTGGTTGTTTACTGTTGTTAAAATATGCTATTTATAGCCTTTTATATCGCTGCACAAATTAGATTTATCATGTATAATCATGTATTTATTATTTTGATATTTCATGGTACAGATATGAACGCGGGAGAGCAGGAAAGTGCATCACAGGATGAGACGGGGTGGGATATGATGCACATTTATGACTGACACAATGATGGACGAATCAGGTTTCTCTGAGTCAGAGTGCGCGCACGGAAGAGTAAACACACCGAGACAGCCCAGGGAGCTGCTAGTTTTCTTTAGATAGTGTAAATCAGTGGAAAATGAATAGAAATTATGATTCTGTCTGAAGAAATATGAAGTAAACATGAGTAAATATATCTATATATCTCCATGTAAATGCATCTTTGGACTATATGCCCTTACTGACGCTGTTCAGTGAAGCTATGTGAACACAAATAAACCGCTGCAGATGTGACTGAATATGAATGCATGATGTATTTCTATTCCAAATATGACATATACAGATTTATTATTTTGCACTCCTGACATAAATTAATAAATTACTGTCACTGCAACAGTTTGATCAAAACAGTGGTCAAATATCGAAGCTAGAGTCTTTAATCATTCTAATGATGCACAGTTTGTCCAGATCAAGTAAGAGTTTGATGTTTTAACGTGCTGTGAAAGTGAAACCACAATAAACTGAGGCCGTCGCCAATCTTTGTCAGTTAAGGGGTTAAGCACATCTTGCCCTGATGACCCTCTTCCTGCCACCCATCTGTCGAGGGCTCCACACAGGAAAGTGGCACCCCCATGTCCCAGGCCGCCGCTAAGTCCTCGAAGAAAATGGTGACTCGTAACTCACCCAACATCTCCTCCTCTGGAGTCAGATGTGGCTCAAGTCGCTGTGCACCGTCCACATAAACTGAGGCCGTCGCCAATCTTTGTCAGTTAAGGGGTTAAGCACATCTTGCCCTGATGACCCTCTTCCTGCCACCCATCTGTCGAGGGCTCCACACAGGAAAGTGGCACCCCCATGTCCCAGGCCGCCGCTAAGTCCTCGAAGAAAATGGTGACTCGTAACTCACCCAACATCTCCTCCTCTGGAGTCACTCTGAAGTCGCTGTGCACCGTCCACATTCCGGGGGAGCTCAACCGTGAAGCCTACGCGCTCTCATGGCAGCTCACTCTCCCTGGAGAATGGCGACTCCATCCCCAGGTGGTCCAGCTGATCTGGAGTCAATTCAGGGAAGCTCAGGTAGACCTGTTCCCAAAAGTCCTCCCGCTGCCAGTTGTACTATTCCCTGACCAAGGCCCCCCTCGGCATGGATGCACTGGCACACAGCTGGCCCCAGGGCACACGCAAGTATGCGTTTCCCTCAGTGAGCCTTCTCGCACAGACAGTGTGCAAAGTCAGGGAGGATGAAGTACAGGTCCTGCGGGTTGCGCCCTACTGGCCCACCTGGACCTGGTTTTCAGAACTCATGCTCCTTGCGACAGCCCCGCCCACCCGCGTCCAGACCTCTGGAACCTCCACTTGTGGTTACTGGATGGGACATGGCAGACTTAAGTGATCTGCCACCAGCAGTGTTTGACACGATCTCTCAAGCCAGAGCTCCCTCTACCAGGCGAGCTTATGCTTTGAAGTGGAGTTTGTTCACTGACTGGTGTTCTTCTCGGCGAGAAGACCCCCGAAGAAAGGTTGGAGTGTAGGCTGTCACCCTCCACCTTGAAAATGTATGTCGTGAAGATGCCCGATCAGGTTCATGCTTTCTTTCCTGCAAGAAAGGTTGGAGTGTAGGCTGTCACCCTCCACCTTGAACGTGTATGTTGCTGCTATCGGAGGAGGCAGAACCAGCCTTGGCATTGCTGTGTCCCGTGCCAACCCTGCGCATATAAGTGGACCACACCCGGAGCTTCAGAAGCTCCGAGCAGCTCTTTGTCTGCTTCGGAGGCCAGCAGAAAGGGAAGGCTGTCTGCAAGCAGAGGTTGGCCCACTGGATAGTGGATGCCATCGCTTTGGCGTACAAATTCCAAGGCGAGCCATGCCCCCTGGGGCTGAGGGCTCACACCACCTGTAGTGTAGCCTCTTCCTGGGCTTTGGTGCACTTCGCCTCTCTAGCAGACATCTGCAGAGCTGCAGGCTGGATGCCTTATAGGACACCTAATACCTTCGCAAGGTTCTACAACCTTCGCGTAGCGCCAGTCTCTTCTCGTGTGTTGGGTAACCAGGCCCAGTACTTGTGTTAGCTTTCCCAGAGCTCCGGTCAGCCCCTGTACTGGGCTAGGTGTCCCATCTATGTGATTCCCTGCGGGCAATTCCAGATGTATACTTTTCCATGGTAAGGTTTCCCTTATGGTAAACCGGTGCCTTCCCCTGGACAGTTCCGCTCTGTCCGTCTCTGTTGGTAGCAGCTCCATCCCTACTCCAGGTAGGACCTACCTCAGAGACCTATTCCATATGTAGTACTGCCCTCCTTGGGTCAGTCCATGTTAGTATCTCCACGTCATCTCCCTGCAGGTAGGATGTGGTCTCCGTGGCGGCCTTATCCCTTGGACCAAGGCACGCTTCCCCAATGTTTCCATCTAGCCTTTCTGAAAAAAGGGGAAAAAGATCTGAAGCAAGTCTTTTTCCAGAAGTTGAAATTCTTCCTGTTAAAGAATTTCGGTGGATGAAACAACAGCATGGCCTTCTCCAGCAGCGATGTACTCACTATTCTGCCCTCATAGAACGTGACTGTGCTCCATTAGACAGATAGCAAACATTTATCCAATAAAACAATATTAATTAAGTCCCAAGGCGTACTTTTCTTGGTGATTATCCTTTACTGTAATTTACAACCGTTCTCTTCAATAACTGTGTTCGTTTTAACATCAAAGAAAGTCAAATCACTTGTTACATTCAAACCTCCATAGCAACTTGATTAAGATCATAAACTACTTACAGTCAAATGTTTTCCAGAGCTAAACTGTTAAAAGATCGCATTTCTGAGCTGTGCTGCATCATCATTCCTTCTCTTTGGTTTCTGAACATACCCAAACTTAAGCGCAGTGAGATCGCAATTTCAAAATAAAAGTCCCAGAGGAAATAATTCACAATATATACAAATAAAATAGTAAAATAATACACAAAAATACCATTTCAATTTCTAAGGGCAGCACACTCACCATTGGCCCCCCTTGGCACCAAGGTCAGTGAATTTGCTCAGGGGTGTTGTGCAGGGGTGTTTGACTTGACACTCCACGGCTTGTCAGCAATTGCAACGCCACAAGTTGTAATGACGTTCAGTGGTTGTGGCGCTTTCCATAGGGACCCCTAATGGGGGCAGTCGGGCAGTCATGGCCTAATGGTTAGAAAGTCAGACTTGTAAACCGAAGGTTGCGGGTTCGAGTCTCAGGTCTGGCAGGAATTTTCAGTGGGGTGTGTTCACTACTCACTGCTGTGTGTGTGCACTTGGATGGGTTAAATTAAACAAATTCCGAGTATAGGTCATACTTGGCCACACGTCACTTCACTACACTTAACATAACTCGTAGTGACCGACAGATAGAGAACGTCTCAGTTACGTACGTAACCCTCATTCCCTGATGGAGGGATGTTATGTCCCTTTGCCACAACCCTGAACCACTCGATGAGTGCTGGGACACAATCTCGGCTACTCAGCATAAACCTAAATGAGTGCCGCCATCTTATACACCCATATGTATGGGGGAGTGGCTTGGCATGCAAAATCCACTCGCCAATACTCATTGGCCTTTTTTCTTAAACTCAGAGGTGATTGGGGCTCCCAAGTAAGACCCCTGATATCGTCACGACATAACATCTCTTCCCTCCATCAGGGAATGAGGGTTATGTACGTAACCGAAACATTATTCTTTTACTGTTGTAGTGAAGAGTAATGCATGGTTTTACCTGGGTTACCATGATCTACAAATGTATGATACTATGGAAGAACAAATGGTAAATGTATTGAGCAAATAGAAAACAGAAGCAAGGGCTGTCTAGTCTCAATAGTCACAATGTCAGAATATTTAAATTTCAAAATGTTTGTAAAATGTACAATTTTGTAATTTACATTGGCATCCCAACTTTTCCATTTCCATGAAACAAAATCAAACACTTATTTTTGCCACTCTGGAAAATGACTCATTCAGGAAAAACATTTCAAATATTCAGGAAAAGTGTAATGTGATTTTCAGAGAGAAAATTTTAAATGCACGTTTCAATATATATTCTTTATCATTTTTCAGGAATGGTTGTTGAATAAAAAAAAATTGTAAACGCTTGTAAGACATCCAGTATATCAAGATATTGTATTTATTTTGTGTATGATGGTGATTAAAAGTAAAAGTGAAAAACCACCAACCATGTTATATTTATAATAAATTAAATATGGTTGAGTATAACTAACAAGTAGCCCACTAGATGATATTGTCCCCTGAGGTAGTCCTCGCTCACCAAAATGTTGGAGACCCCTGATTTAGATTTTGATGCTTTTGGGAAATGTGCCCTGTATGTTTTGATCTAAAAGAGTGAAGAGTTGTGTTATTACTCTCTACAGGTTGAGTAATTGTGGTGTCACAGATGAAGGTTGTGCTGCTCTGGCTTCAGCTCTGACATCAAACCCCTCACACCTGAGAGAACTGGATCTGTCTGAGAATAAACTAGGAGACTCTGGAGTGAAGCTGCTCCCTGATGTACTGGAGAATCCTCACTGTAAACTGGAGAATTTGAGGTAAGATCATCTCTCTGATAGTCACATAATCTAGTGCTCAGAGAGACATATTTTTAAATAGTTTATAGTCTGACCAAAACTAAACTAATTAAATAAAAAATAGTACACAAACACTAAGAATAACCATAATGATGAAAACAGAGGTGATAAGCAGAAAGATAAGCAAAACGAAGAATATTAATTTCTGATAACTGAAGTGGAATCTCATTTAATTCACATTTAAATGGATCAAAGTCATCTTTTCTCAGTGCCTATGTTTATATGCAACCAAATAATCCGTTAGTAATCGGATTGATGGATCAATCGGTTTGATCATCAAACATCAATTGTGATTGTATTGAAAGGACTGGTTTATTTCATAACTGAAAGGACTGTGCATGCAAATAGCATTTATTTGAAAACTCTCCTTTCAATCAGCATTTGTGAAGTGGAGCAGGACAATGTCCCACCAGTCCTTATTTCATATTTTCATCCACAGACGACTGGTTTTGGGCGCGGGGAGGGGCATTTGTACTGCATGATAAATTTGTCGCCAAATTATGACCAGAAAGAGATAAATATTAAGTCTGCTGTTTAAAACAAATAAAGTAACAGTGTATGAGAATGGTTATTATGTGCAAACAGTGGGAATATTTGTGCCAATATTCGTGCAGTGTGTGCATGTAAAATAATCAATTCTGATTTGAGGCTTGTGACATATAAACTTTATTTAGCGTTCATTTTAAAGACTACATTCAGATTCATAAATAGGAATGAATTCAAAAGTTGTGCATGTAAACAGCCAGTGTCTGTCTCCATCTATAACACTGTTAGTTAATCTAGGGTTGGGAGAGGGAAAAACATGTAAAAACTAAACCAAAAGAAAAAACATTCCCTTCAGTCCTCTGTCCCAGAAATGTAAAGCAATGTCCCTAGGTTACATCTGTAACCATGGTTTCCCGAAGGGAACGAGATGCTGAAACCTATCGACGACAGAGCTGACAGCATCGCCAAAGAGGCCAGGAGGAGCAAGCGGGCCTTCAAAATGAAGAACATGTCCTTATCTTTCATATCTGACAGGTTCAACCAGAGATGTCTCTCCGTAGCCAACAATGCTGCCATGAAATGGCCAATAGCTCTGGCCGTTTCCTTGGTGGCCCGGAGAGACAAATCAGCGGCCCAACGAAGTTCTTTAATGTCATCAGAGTGCACTTCCTTGCCTTCATCCAGTTCTTTAAGCAGGTTTGCCTGGTATGCCTGCAACACTGCCATGGTGTGCAGAAGAGCACCTGCCAACATAAAAGCTTTACCCAATAAGGCTGAATTTGTCTTTAATGGCCTGGAGGGCAATGCCGGAGCCTTCAGACACGATGCTGACTCTGGAGACAGATAGCTCGGTAGTGTCTGTTCAACCCGAGGCATCACCTCATAGCCACGTTCCTTCAGCCCCAGGATGTTTTTGTAATTACTGATGTTAGGGCTGAAAAGACGGGGTAAATAAGGCTTTTCCCATTATTTTGACACTCAGCATGGAGATCAGGGAAGAAAGGAAGGCCACGGCATGGAAGAGGTGACTTAGAACGCAGGAAATGTTCATCCAGCTTGCTTTTAGGATGATCTTTCTGCTTCTCGGCCAGCTAATTGATCTTTAACTTGGCCACAACACGAGTCACCATCTCCAACAGCTCCTTTTACTGGATGGACTGGGGTGACGAGTCCCCAGTCTCATCCTGTTCGATGCTCACCACATCAACCTCCTCAGAGGAAGAGAGGCAAAGCATCGCGCCTTCATTCTGGGGGGAAGAAACCACAGAGCATGCTTCCGATCCCTCAAAGAAGGCACTGGATCTAGTGGGTGAGGGTGAAGAAAGGGCCATGCCGTTCTCCAATCCCTCCACTAAATCCATCTGCGATCCCCACGATCTCAGTTGCCGCTCTGCCTCAGCAGAAGTGGGACGAGGACTGCGAGGACCTCGAGCCTGTGCACACTCCTCAAAGAGCGCCAGGCGGGAGCAGAGCGTGCGCAGTGGCAGCCACTCACTATGCACACAATCAGACCCTCGAGAGCAGATCGTGCATGTTTCGCTCCAAAACAAGCAATGCAAAGATCATGTGTATCCCCATCCGTAATCTAGTGCGGGCATGGAGGAACACAGACTAAAATGCTGCTTGTCTTTCTGATCACTCTGCATATTTCAAATAACTGAATTTGTGCACTGGCACAACACAATTTTCACACACACTTTGCTGAGGGACACAACAAAAAGCACTTGCTGAAGAGCAGAAGCTAATGCCGTTTACACCGGATGGGTGGCTATGTCACCCCACCTGTGATGTGTCGCCACTCTATTGGACTGATTTCACACATGCACGTTCCAACAAAAATAGATCATTTTTAATTATACAAAGAAATTGGAAGCAATCAATGTCTTCAGGAGAGGGCCTGCCCAAAACAAAAAAAACAAGAGTTACTAATTACTAAGAGGGGAACTAAATGACCTATACATGTAAAAGAAAAGAAATAAACAAAATAGGCTTCCATCTACTCCCTAACTAACAAAAAATAGGGATAAACATTTAGTATTTCAAAGAAAGTGGCACTCTCACCCTACAGCTTCCAATAAAGTAAAAAGAAACAACATGAGAGATAGAAGCAAGACCTTTAAATACGTAACAATAGTCAAAAGAAATATTGCTATAACTGAATGAAAATGCTACAACAGTTTAATCACCAGAGCACATGTATCCACAAAGTGTGCACACCAATTGTAATTCAATAGGACATGCAAGTTTTCACACTCAACAGCTTTATACAAGTCTGTTGAAGGGGAGAAGTGAACTTCTCTGAAGCAGTGTTCTTTCTGCTCTCTTATAAGCTATGTCCCAATTCAGAGACAGCATTCTTCAAAGGACTCAGACCGCAAAGGCCACGTCTTCGAAGGCTGTGAAGGTCAGACCGAGGGTTGTTAAATGGACGGTCTAGCCGACAGAGGATTGCGCTTGTCGCCTAGCAACTGTGACAGCTGCCATTGATGAGCGGCAGTAACTGTTCTGTCTGTAAAGATGACTCGTACTTGAACTTATTTTACTTTTTATTGTTCTCATCAACTTCCCTCACATCACTGAACTGCGTGAAAACTAGGGCTGGGTTTTGACACAAATTTCATGATTCGATTCGATTCGATTACCAATTCGATTCGATTCTATTCAATATTGATTATTTTGGATATAGCCTAGCCTATATCAGGTACAGTACATGCCAAATTTTTTTTTTCAAGGAAAAATCTCTCAACTAATGCTGTAAAATATACATGAGAGTCAGTTGGTACTACATTACTATATTAGCCTATTAAAGGTTAAAATTGACTGATTTGTTAAAATTACACTTAATGAAGTTTTGAAAATAATAAAGTTACAATTACATAATAAGCTGAAACACTGATTGAGCGATTATATAAGAGAGGATACGGATTGTAAAGTTGTACCCTTTCTTTTAACTTACCTTTGGATGTTTAGTCATGTTTATTTTGTGCTGAAGCTGGTATTAATGTGGAGGAGATGATCAGTTCACGTGCGCTACGCGCTGCTGCGTCTGTTGATCTGAGGCGCTACAGCAATCTGTCACTCAACATTAAACAGCGCCAAAACGGCATTTATTGTTTGAATACTGCAATACAATGGACAGAATTTGAAATCTGAGACT
>NW_015552528.1:415729-416864 GCF_001515605.1 Sinocyclocheilus anshuiensis | reverse complement strand
CTTGGGATTTAAGAATCGATATCGTTCCGTAAAAATGAGAATCGATTAATATCGAGATATCGATATTTTTTACCCTGCCCTAATGAAAACATTCTAGCGTCAACGTCATTACTCATTCTGAACTCTTAAAGTGACCGGCGTTCTTTACATCTTATTAATGTAACAGACACATTACTTAAAACATTAGATTATAAGTCTAACTAAACATGCAACATTTCCTGTCCCCTCCCGGTGAACTAAGTGTGAAAGGACATTAAGTAGTCCTGAAAGCGAGCAGGCCAAGTCTGCGATCTGGTAGGCCTGCCTTGTGATGCTGCAGATGGTGGTAGGGTTGTTGTTTGCAGAGTCACTGGATGCTGGATGGGATAAGAGGGCATGAAGAACTGAGCAGAGAGCAAGGGAGCACAGCGTCCCGGATGTGATCTGCACCAGAAGGACACAGTACTTTCCTAAGTCAACTGGCATGCGGGAACCATCCGATTGCTGGAATGTAACTGGACCTAACTGCTTTTGTACCTGCTGGGGCTGCGACCAGAAAGTGTGGAGCTTGTTTTTTGGGTATAGCCGCTGAACCTGCACCCAGTCCAGTGGGGAGATCCTGGGAATCTGGAATTTTTTCTTTGCATTGAATCTGTTCTGTGCTTTGAGCTGTTGTCAACGTACCCTGGATTTCACCACAGGGTTTCCACCGTGAGATGTAGGAGGGCAAAATCTGTGCAGGGGTAACTCCAGCTCTCGCCCCAGCATCAGTTTTGCTGGTGACACCCCAGTGGTGGCATGCTGAGCTGCTCTGTAGTGTAGAAGAGTCTGAGACAAGGCCTCAATTGAAAGAGCAGAGGCACAAAGGCCAAGTGGGCTCTCAGACCATTTTTCAGCAACTGATTAAATCTCTCTACGCCCCCATTTTATTGTAGATGATAGTAAGCTGTTCGAATGTGTTTGATGCCTTTGCTTTGGATGTAGCTAGTAAACTCAGCAGACACTAGTTGAGGGGAATTATCTGTAGTCAAGTTCCTTGACGACAAGGTCCAAACTCCAGAAAGTCACTGATGGAACTGGACGTGACAGAGCTCACATGTGTAACCTCCGGCCACTTCAAATGTAGATCATAAACTACTACAAGGAAACGCAAATG
>NW_015552528.1:405792-412942 GCF_001515605.1 Sinocyclocheilus anshuiensis | reverse complement strand
GGTGAACTAAGTGTGAAAGGACATTAAGTAGTCCTGAAAGCGAGCAGGCCAAGTCTGCGATCTGGTAGGCCTGCCTTGTGATGCTGCAGATGGTGGTAGGGTTGTTGTTTGCAGAGTCACTGGATGCTGTGCTGGGATAAGAGGGCATGAAGAACTGAGCAGAGAGCAAGGGAGCACAGCGTCCCGGATGTGATCTGCACCAGAAGGACACAGTACTTTCCTAAGTCAACTGGCATGCGGGAACCATCCGATTGCTGGAATGTAGCTGGACCTAACTGCTTTTGTACCTGCTGGGGCTGCGACCAGAAAGTGTGGAGCTTGTTTTTTTGGTATAGCCGCTGAACCTGCACCCAGTCCAGTGGGGAGATCCTGGGAATCTGGAATTTTTTCTTTGCATTGAATCTGTTCTGTGCTTTGAGCTGTTGTCAACGTACCCTGGATTTCACCACAGGGTTTCCACCGTGAGATGTAGGAGGGCAAAATCTGTGCAGGGGTAACTCCAGCTCTCGCCCCAGCATCAGTTTTGCTGGTGACACCCCAGTGGTGGCATGCTGAGCTGCTCTGTAGTGTAGAAGAGTCTGAGACAAGGCCTCCTTGAAAGAGCAGCCTTGTGCCAAGTGGGCTCTCAGACCATTTTTCAGCGATTGAATGAATCTCTCTATGCCCCCATTTGACTGTGGACGATAGTAAGCTGTTCGTATGTATTTGATCCCTTTGCTTTGGATGTAGCTGGTATACTCAGCAGACACTAGTTGAGGGCCATTGTCTGTCGTCAAGGTCCTTGGCAGGCCCCAGCGGGCAAAGAGCAACTCCATAAAATCAATGATGGAGCTGAATGTGACAGAGCCCACAGATGTTACCTACGGCCACTTCGATTGTAGATCATAAACTACTACAAGGAAACGCAAATGATGGGGCACGTCGTGGAGTTCACCGCAGATATCCAGCTGAATGTAGTCCCAAGGTCGTGTTGGCCAAGGTAAAGACCCCAGTGGTGGCGGAATTTGTGGGCCTGTTTTCCCGCTTACGAGACATGGAGCACAGTCCCGAACAAGCTGTTCTATGTCTTTGTCCAACCCTTGCCACCATACAAGATCCCTAGAGCGCTGCTTTAGTTCAACTATGCCAAGATGGTCCTCATACACCATGGCCAGCACTCGTTCTCTGAGTTTAGCAGGGATAATGGCACAGTGTCCACGTGCCAAGCATGTGTCATTCCAGCATGACAATTCATGTTTCACTTGGGCATACGGCTGGATATCTTTTGTAATTTGAGCTGGACAGCCATTCAGGACATACTCACGGACAGCAGAGAGCGTGGAATCAGCTGATGACTCCTCTGTGAGTTCCTTCAAGGACACGAAAGCTGTTAGGGGTGCATGCACTAGTTGAATAAGGTCCTTGTCCTCAGCCACCTGACAGGGGGCAATGGATGTTGACAGAACGGGTCAGCAAATCAGCCACTACATTATCTCTACCTGAGGTGTACTGTATTGTAAAGTAATACTGCTGGAGACTGTCTCTCCAGCGGTACATGCGCAGTGGTTTGTGGCCAGACCCAGAAGGAGACATAAGTGCACTGAGGGCTTGGTGGTCCGTTCGAAGGGTGAATTTTCGGTCATAAAATGTAGGCATGCCATCACTCGCAGGCCCACACGCAAGCCAGAGCCTCCCTCTCTCCAGTTGAGTACTTTTGTTCCATCAAACTGAATGTACGAGAAGCAAAAGCCACAGGCCGTTCGATGCCATTCTGGAGTTGTAAAAGAACAAAGCCAGCAGCAGTAGCTAAAGCATCACAATTGACCAGTGTGGGGCAGTAAAGACTGAAGTGTGCCAAGACAGGGTGACTTGTCAACTTTTCCTTAAGTGTGTGCACATCATCAGAACAAACTGAAGACCAGGTCCAAGGAGCATTCTTTTTGAGCAGCTGGTGGAGAGGTTACGTGATCATGGAATACTGAGGTAGAAAATGCATATAGTATGTTGTCATCCCCAGAAACGATGCAACTTGTGCTGCAGACGAAGGCTCCGGCACCTGATGTATGGCCTCAATATTGGAGTGTAATGGCGAAAGGCCCTTGGCTGAAACACGAAAGCCAACAGAGTCAACCTCTGGTACCGCAAATAAGCATTTCTCCATGTTAAGTGTCAAATTATGTTGACTGAGTGCAGCAAAAGTGGCCCTTAAGCACCGTTCGTGAATCAATGCATTCAGGGCATGGACAATGATGTCATCAAGGTAGATGGCAGTGCCAGGGACACCAGCCAGTATGGTGGACATGATTTTTTTGGAAACAGCTAGGGGCCAAGCGGAGTCCAAAAGGCATACTTGTGTAACGGAATATGCCATAATGTGTAACGAATGCAGTAAGATTTCTGCTGTCTGGGTGGATGGGAACCTGGGGATAGCCTTGGTGGAGGTCAAGTTTGGAAAAAACAGTTGAGCTGTGAAAGTGTGCAGTCAGTTCTTCGATTGATGGCAGAGGGTAGCGATCTGGGATTACTCCTTTGTTGATGGACCTTAAGTCCACGCAAACTCTCAGTCCGCCAGATTTTTTCTTAGCCACTGTCAAATTAGACACCCATGGGGAGGCGTCAACAGGTTTGATGATGCCCTCTGCTTGCAATTTGCCAAGTTCTGCTGTGACTTCCTCACGCAGTGCCAGCGGAATGTGGCGAAGCAGCTGAATGACTAGTTTAACTGTGGGATCCAAGAGAGGCTGGTGAGTGAATGCAGCCAAGCACCCAAAGCCTTTAAACAGCCTTGGCCATTCTTGTTGCCAGGGACAGCTGACAGTCAGAATTTGAGCCCCCTTATTGTCCAGCAGAGAAAAGTCCAGACTCATAATCAGGTCCAATCCAAGGAAATTGCTGCCATGGCGTGTATTGTGAAATGGGAAGTTGGGCAGGACCTTGTTGCCATACTGGACAGGAGCATGTATAAGACCAATAACATCGATTGCAGAACTTCTATATCCAAACAGATTCAGAGAAGGCAGCTGGAGGGGCAAGTGTGGCAGGAAACGTTCGTGAGTGGCCATATTGAGTAGCAAGACTTTAGCCCCTGTGTCCAGGAGCAGAGGAATACAATAATCTGCTATATTAACAGGGCAAGTAGAAAAACCTGCTGAATTGGTGTTTATTGAATGAATAATGGCAGGGGTTGTAGCGTTAGCATATGGGTTTCGTTGTGTAGGAGCTTGAACTGGAGTAGACGGACACCACTTTGCAAAGTGGTTCAGCTTTTGACAGCGTCGACATGTTTGTCCCCATGCAGAACATTCAGGGTGCACGTGAGGAGTGTCCAGTGGACCCACAATTTCCACATCACAGCTGAACTTGAGGGTGTGCATATTGTATGTCTGCACTCAAAGATATATCTGCCTCTGCCCCGTGAACTTGTGTGCATTCTTGTATCATGTCCCCACTGCTCACACTTGATTCATGTGCTGTGTTTAATTTAGCAGCACACTGTGCTGACTCAATTTGAGAGGCCAGAATTACAGCTTTCTCTAAAGTGAGATCATCATCTTCCAATAACAGCCTCTCCAGGATGAGTGTATTGCTTGTTTTGTCAATTAACTGATCTCGTATAATCTCATCTGATAAAGTACCAAAACAGCATGTTTTTGCCAGCCCTCTTAAATCAGCGACATATTGAGCAATTGACTTACCAGCGTGCTGTCTGCGCTGTCGGAACTGCAGCCATTTCAGCAGAGATACGCCAGGATGGGGCAAAAAGGGGCTCGTGGGAGATAACGACAGCACGGGGAAATCATCAGCCATCCTCGTCGCCAATTGTTCTGTCTGTAAAGATGACTCGTACTTGAACTTATTTTACTTTTTATTGCTCTCATCAACTTCCCTCACATCACTGAACTGCGTGAAAACATTCTATCATCAACGTCATTACTCATTCCGAACTCTTAAAGTGACCGGCGTTCTTTACATCTTATTAATGTAACAAACACATTACTTTAATGAAACATCAAAATATAAGTAAATATAACTAAACATGCAACAGTAACTTTTGTACTGTACTTTTTTAAAAGTTAAATTTAACTGTCTGGAAACAAAAGAGGATTCACAACCTGTCTAAATATTTTCACCCTTGTCCATTTATGTACATAATAAAAAAGTATAAACTATTTATTAATTGGCTTCTAAGTAAGATATGTCAACATTCAAACCAGTGGACAAACTCCAGTCCTCGGGACTTATTTGACACATCTGATTTAGAACATCAACTCGTTAGGTGAGACCTCCATGAAATGAACAGATAAGAGAGACATACAAAATGTGCAGAGCAGTGGGTTCTGAGGACTGGAGTTGAGAACTAATGATTTAAACCACTTTGAAGTGTTTTTGTGCGAAGAACACAATTTCAAGCCGCATTTGAAGGAGCCTTCAAATTGGGACAGCCTTCGTTGCACTAATATGGCACATTCGGTCTTCGAATGCAGTCTTCGAAGGATGCAGACTTTGAGATGGGACACAGCTATAGTGGTTGTTCTTTGCAGCACAAGCATCAGCTGCTGCTAATTAACTGCACGGCAAGCAGCGTAAGGGAGAGAGACAGAAAGCAAGTGGCAAAACACACCCCAAAACATATATGTATATTATACATCCCCAGGACATAACAACATGATTACACGAATATAAGCTACATTATATCATACAAAGATGCTTTATTAGTAATCTTTAACATATACAGTGGGTACGGAAAGTATTCAGACCCCCTTAAATTTGAGCAAAGGGTCTGAATACTTAGGACCATGTGATATTTCAGTTTTTCTTTTTTAATAAATCTGCAAAAATGTCAACGATTCTGTGTTTTTCTGTCAATATGGGGTGCTGTGTGTACATTAATGAGGAAAAAAAATTAACTTAAATGATTTTAGCAAATGGCTGCAATATAACAAAGAGTGAAAAATTTAAGGGGGTCTGAATACTTTCCGTACCCACTGTATATGGGCTACAGAGAGACTAAAGAGTGTGTAATTGTTCTCTAAAGGTTGTGGAAGTGTGGTGTAAGAGATGAAGGTTGTGCTGCACTGGCTTCAGCTCTGAGATCAAACCCCTCACACCTGAGAAAACTGGATCTGTCTGAGAATAATCTAGGAGACTCAGGAGTGAATCCACTCTTTGCTGAACTGGAGAATCCTGACTTTAAACTGGAGGAATTGAGGTAAGTTCATCTCTGATAGTCACATGAACTGGTGCAAAGAGACATATTTTTAAATAGTTTATAGTCAGACCAAAAGTAAACTAATGAAATAAAAAAAATTGTATACAAGCAAACCTACACTAACAATAAACATGATGAAAAAATAGGCGCAGAAAGATGAGCAAAATGAAGAATATTAATTTCTGATATCTGAAGAGAAATATCATTTAATTCACATTTATATTGATCAAATTAATCTTTTCTCGGTGTCTGTCTTCATCTTTAACACTGTTAGTGCAAACCTGATTAGATGAATAACAGCTACATTATATCATGCAGAGATGCTTTATTAGTAATCTTTAAAACACATATGGGCTACTGAGAAATTGAAGAGTGTGTCATTGTTCTCTACAGGTTGAGCAATTGTGGCGTCACAGATGAAGGTTGTGGTGCTCTGGCTTCAGCTCTGAGATCAAACCCCTCACACCTGAGAAAACTGGATCTGTCTGGGAATAAACTAGGAGACTCTGGAGTGAAGCTGCTCTCTGATGTACTGGAGAATCCTCACTGTAAACTGGAGAATTTGAGGTAAGATCATCTGGTGCTCAGAGAGACATATATTTAAATAGTTTATAGTGAGACCAAATCAGAGTGTTTGGGACTGTATTTAACATATAATGATATTACATTAATCACATTCAACGTAATCACAATTAATGTTTTTGATAGCTGAAGCTAAAGCTGATTTGATTTATCCTCACTCTCCTTCACTCTCATCACATCACATCAGTGGCAAGGCTACATAAGGCCATGGTGGCGCTCAGGGGTGGATCTATCGGGGTGGCAACTGCCACCCTAAGAAAAAGCTATGCCACCCCGCCTGCCACCCCAGAGTTATCACAGAATAAAATATAAATGTAAGCAGTGTTTCATGTGCTACCTTTCAGCCGCGGCGATGACAGAGTAATGTAAAATAATGGCAAAAACACGTCTTTTAATAAACTGTGCACGATGGTTGCACGCGCACGCAGTGTGCCAGTGGAGTCGGCTTCATTCACAAATGACTTATTAACCGGTTCTTTTTGAGTCAAAACCACAAAGCGCGGCCCAGTTCACTAACGAATTGTTGTTCCATTTGTTCGTGAATCAGATAATTACTGCTTTTTAGGTAACTCAGAAGTCCTCTGAGAAATCTAATCCCGTCCGGATATGTCTGAGATTCATCGCGTAATTGTTTGGTCGACCGCTCGCTCCACTTTCATCATGGATATAAGCCGTAACAATAAGAAGATGCCGATCACGGAAACTAATAGGAGAGTTAGGTAAGAATCTAGTCGTATTGCAGTTTTCTTGATTATTAATATAACTGATGATTTTAGTTGGCACTTTTTCCCCCAAACCATTCATTCAGTTTTCAAAACAAAGACACATTTCTCAAAAAGTTTAACAATGAGTAATAGGTAGCATAGGTAGCAAAACTGATGACACACCAATCAGAATCTCTGCATGCTAACAACGGAGAGAGGAGAGCTGAGCCAATCATCTACAGGGGTTTTATACTTACACATATAGTATCATTATAGTACAGTACCAGTACATTAGACCATGGACATTTCACTATTCTATATGTACAGTAAACTGTAGCACATGTTGTACACCTTCAAGTGTGTGACTGTCAAATTTTATTTGTAACCGTTTTTTATGTGTACTGCATTTTTGCAGAACTGAGAAATGACTGCCTAGAGATCTTGTGCTAGCTAGTCTTGTGTCAGAGACCAAGAAACTGCTATAGTAGTGTATACAGTAATGACATTTGGCAGAATGTGCAGAGGATGCTAAATTTACTTTTTTATTTTATTTTTTACTGTACTGTATTGTGGTGCATGCCAAGTTCATACAATTCTTTGGTATTTTAACTTTTCTAGTGCTTTTCATTTACTGCTAGATTACTTCACAGTAGTAAAATGAAAATGATTTTTTCCC
>NW_015552528.1:400219-405671 GCF_001515605.1 Sinocyclocheilus anshuiensis | reverse complement strand
GTGTGCCATAGCCAAGCCACATATGGCTCTCAGTTGTGTGCTATCATCTGGACCATATACCTCAAAAAAAATTGTCATCCAAAAGAAAATTCCCTCCAATTCTAAATCCATGCAAAACATATACGGTTAAAGTTTGGCTCATATGTGCTCAGCATGGCCGGACTTACTATTGGGCTGCAGCCCATGGGCCCCGCCTTGTAGGGGGCCCCGCCTTTGCCCGTTTACGTTTGTTTGATTTGTTCGTTATATGCAGGGGTGGATCTACCGGGGTGGCAACTGCCACCCTAAGAAAAAACTGTGCCACCCCAGAATTATCACAGAATAAAATATAAATGTAAGCAGCATTTCATGTGCTCCTTTTCAGCTGCGGCGATGACAGCGTAACGCAAAATAATGGCAAAAACACGTCTTTCAGTAAACTGTGCACGATGGTATCACGCACACGCAGCGTGCCAGCGTAGTCGGCTTCATTAACAAATGACTCTTATGAACCGGATCTTTTGAGTCAAAACCACAAAGCGCGGCCCAGTTCACTAACGAATAGTTTTTACATTTGTTCATGCATCAGGTAATTACTGCTTTTCAGGTAACTCAGAAGTCCTCGAGAAATCTAATCGTGTCCGGATATGTCTGCGATTCATCGCGTAATTGTTTGGTAATCCGATTCTCCGACCGCTCGCTCCACTTTCATCATGGATATAAGCCGTAACAATAACATGAAATCGATAATTAAATGCCGATCACAGAAACTAAGCAGAGTTAGGTAAGAATTTAGTCGTATTGCAGTTTTCTCGATTGTTAATATAACTGATTTTAGTTGACACTTTTCCCCCCAAACCATTTATTCCGTTTTTTAAAACAAAGACATATTTCTCAAAAAGTTTAACAATGAGTAAGTTAAACATTAGGTAGCAAAACTGATGGCACACCAATCAGAATCTCTGCATGCTAACAACGGAGAGAGAAGAGAGCTGAGCCAATCATCTACAGGGGTTTTATACTTACACATACAGTATAATTACAGTACAGTACATTAAATAATGGAAATTTCACTATTCTACATGTACAGTAAACTGTAGCACATGTTGTACACTACAGCATGTGACTGCCACATTTTATTTGTAACCATTTTTTATGTGTACTGCATTTTTGCAGAACTGAGAAATGACTGCCTAGAGATATAGCTGTCTTGTGTCAGGAGACCAAGCAACTGCTATAGTGCTGTATACTGTAATGACATTTGGCCAAATGTGCAGGAGATGCTACATTTACTTGTTTTACTTTTATTTTTTACTGTACTGTATTGTGGTGCATGCCAAGTTCATACAATTCTTTGGTATTTGAACTTTTCTAGTGCTTTTCATTTACTGCTAGATTACTTCACAAATGAAAAATGAAAATGATTTTTTCCCCAAAAGTTCATTGCTGAATTATACATCTGTATCTGTAATTTGTATACTGTATACTGTGATAGACATTGAGCTGCAAAAATAATTCCTGAATCCTAGTAAGAGTTTTTTGGTACAGTGTTATTGATCTCAGTGTTCGCTGGGCAGGAAAGTCATCTGTGTATTTGAATTGTAAGCATTTACAGTATTTTTTTCAACTGCTTACACACAAAATCTTTACTTGTCACACAATTTCTGAGAGCTGACACTCAAACAGCAGAAGCACACACAAATCTGCACAACCATACACTAATTATCTGCCTTTGACTCCTTTTTCAATTTCATAAAACACTTTTTGCAAAAATGTAACACACAAAAATCTAACAGGAATTAATATTATGGCAAAGGTGTTTGCAAATGTTTGCTTTTGAGATGTGTTGTAATATTTTGAATGCAGTACTTCATTTTGCAAGAGATGTGAGGCATTTTGTGTGTGCAATTCTTGGATATGTGAGTAAAGTTTTGAAAAAAAAATAGAGGTAAAGTTTTGAAAATGTGTGTAAGCAGTTGAAAAAAAAACCTGTAAGAAAAACTGTAATAACTAGATTGAAAAGTTTGAAAGACATTTATGCTGGCTTGTCTTAAAGTCTTGTTTAAAAACGTAAATGTTTTGGTCAGTTAGATGTTCTAGATGTTTGCTAAAGTGTTGCTAGTTGGTTGCTAGGATATTCTGGGTGGTTGCTAGGCTCTTGCTATGCAGTTGCTGGGGTGTTGCTAGAGTATATGGTTGATAGAGTTTGTTCTGGGTGATTACAGACATTCCCACCTCTGTTAATAACAGAAAATCAAGCATTGTTTTCAAAACTGATCCAGATCCAGTGCTTTGATATTATTGTATTTCTTTCTAATGTTAGGAAATTCAAAAGTTTTTGTAGCTCTTAAACTTGCACTAAACGTGATTATACCATCTAAGTAGCCTATGTAATTTTAATAGAACAGCATGTCTTCTTTAGTGATACAAGAAACATTTAAAACCTGTTGAAGTTTTTTGTATTGTGCATTGACTTGGTGCCATGATGGATATTGAAATGTTGTCATTTATTTTTCATTTTAAACAGTATAGATGATTACTTAATGGTAATACAATATTTGTGAAAACAACTGTGTATGTCAGACCATAAATCCCCCAAAACTATGTATGGGGGCTTGCTTTGGTGTTGCCACCCCTTTGCCACCCTAAAAATTATTTTCTAGATCCGCCCCTGGTGGCACTGGCCCACTCAGATTGATAGCTGCTCCAACCAATCAAATGAGACAAAATAATTTATTTGTGGTAAAAGAGAAAATTTCACACATAAATGATAATAATATAAACGACCATAATAATTGCTCAAATACATGAATTTAGTGGATGTCACTCCCAAAACTTTGCAGTGTGTACGTGGCCGCTGGTCAAGCATGTAAAACAAAATATTTATTCAAATTCTGAATGGATGCCCAAAGAGTGGTTCCTTTATAGTCACTAAAATCTTTCACTCTTAATTCATTGAGATTATGCAGTCTCATGAAGTTCCATTACAAAAAATGAAGCTGTCCACACTGCTCAGTGATTCTCTTATTTACAGTGCATTCAAAAAGTATTCAGACCCCCTTCACTGCAACATATTTTTTATGTTGCACCCTGATACTACAGTCGTTTGTAGTCATTAATCTACACTCAGTACCCCATAATGACAAAGTGAAAACTGAATTTTAGAAATGTCTGTACATTTATCAAAAAGAAAAAAACATATCACATTTACATAAGTATTCAGACCCTTTACTCAGTACTTAGTTGAAACACCTTTGGCAGAAATTACAGCCTCAAGTCTCTTTGGGTATGACGCAACAAGCTTTGCACACCTGAATTGGGGGCATTTTCTCAATCAGGTTGGATGGGGACCATAGGTAAACAGCCATTTTCTGGTCTCTCCAGAGATGTTTGATGGGGTTCAAGTCAGGGCTCTGGCTGGGCCACTCTAGGACATGCACAGAGTTGTCCCTAAGCCACTCCTGTGTTGTCTTGGCTGTGTGCTTAGGGTCGCATTGTCATGTTGGAAGGTGAACCTTCGGCCCAGTCTGAGGTCCTGAGCGCTATAGAACAGGTTTTCATTGAGGATATCTCTGTACTTTGCTCCATTCAGCTTTCCTTCAACCCTCACCAGTCCCTGCTGCTGAAAAACACCCCCAAAGCATGAAGCTGGGGCAGGTGATGAGCGGTGCTTGGTTTCCTCCAGACATAACGTTTAGAATTGAGGCCAAACGGTTCAATCTTAGTTTCATCAGACCAGAGAATCTTGTTCCTCACAGTCTGACAGTCATTCAGGTGCTTTTTTGCAAACTCCAAGTGAAGGAGAGGCTTCTGTCTAGCCCAGGGGTGTCAAACTCAATTCCTGGAGCGCCGGAGCCCTGCAGAGTTTTGTTCCAACTCTGCTCCAACACTCATGCCACGTAGTTTTCAAATAAGCCTGAAGGACTTGATTAGTTGGTTCAGGTGTGTTTAATTAGGGTTGAATCTAAACTCTGCAGGCTCCGGCCCTTCAAGAATTGAGTTTGACACCGCTGGTCAAGCCACTCTACCATGAAGCCCAGATCGGGGGAGGGCTGCAGTTTTCCTTCTGGAACTTTGTCCCATCTCCACACAGGATCTCTGGAGCTCAGTCAGAGTGACCATCGGGTTCTTGGTCACTAGTGCCGTGTTCAAAATATCGATACGACGATGTATCGTCACATTACTAAGGCTCAACTCCCCTGGTTGCTCAGTCTGGCCGGGCGACCAGCTCTTGGAAGAGTCCTGGTTGTGCCAAACTTTTTCCATTTGAGAATTATGGAGGCCACTGTGCTCTTGGGCAGTGTTAATTTTGACAGCAAATTTTGATTTAGTCTTAGTCATAGTCTTTTGACTAAATGCCATTTAGTTTTAGTCATATTTTGGTTATCTGAATTGTTTTTAGTTTTAGTCTAGTTTTAGTCGACTAAATATCATAAGATGTTAGTTGACTAAATCTACAGTAGATTTAGTCGGCTAAAATCTAATGGGTTTTGTTAGCATAATGCATTCATTAAGCATTTCTCTAAAATAAAATCCTGTAGGGTATCAGAGCGAATCAGACACTTTAAGATTTGATCAGATTGGTGTTGAACAACCCAAAGAAACAAATTCCACAAAGGGGCCCAGGATGAGACAATAGGACGTTTGTAAATCAGACCCTGGTGCCACAAGTCTGAAGCCAGCCTAACCAACCAACTCTTTCACAGAACAGCTTTCAACATTTAACAAAAGAACACTTATCGACAATTCCAACTCAGGACGGAGATTATCAATTTTGGGGCAAGTAAGCAAGATTGATGGTCAAAGAAATGCACAGCATGATCATCACATGTAAACCAATAATAGTAATCACGATCACAAGCTCTTTGGATTGACTTTCCCCCACCTAGAAGAAAAGAACCAGACTGAAATTCCTTAGGAGACCTTTTAACCTCTCTGGTCTTCACAGAAGATGTCCTTATGTTCACAGAATGGCACAGAAACTGTCTTTTACAGATGTAGATGCACCAAAATGAACTCAAAAGGCTTATAAACTAATATCAGTCCATTGCTTAACTCCATATCATGTATGTAACCCACACATTCGACTATCATGTTCTAATCACTTATTGTGTGTGTCTTTTTAATAACTATTGAATAGCTTAAGGGTTCATATTCATGTTTACAGGGTTTCTGCAGACTTGAACAAGTTAAATTTAAGACCTTTTTAATACCACCTTATATGAAATTTAAGACCTAAACCTGTAATTTTAAGGCCTTATATTAGGAAAACGTTATTTAAGACATTTTAAGACTTTTTAAGGACCCGCGGACACCCTGTGTTTAGTATGTGTGTGTTTGAATTGAAACGTTCCTTCCAATCAATTCTTTGTCAAATGTATCATATTCTTGTTATAGGAATCATGTCCAAAATTATACTCTGCAAGAGCGGGAAAACTCGGACCATGTGACTGATGAGATGACATGTTGATTT
>NW_015552528.1:395902-400020 GCF_001515605.1 Sinocyclocheilus anshuiensis | reverse complement strand
CAAGTCATCACTTTTAGCCATGCGGCTTTTTAGTCATAGCTTTGAGCTATGCTTTTTAGTCATCGCCTTTTCGCTCTTTAGCTTTTTGGTCATGGCTTTTAGCCACTGCTTTTTAGCTTCTAGCCTTTTTGCCACCACGTTTTA
Source organism: Sinocyclocheilus anshuiensis (assembly GCF_001515605.1). NCBI lineage: Eukaryota > Metazoa > Chordata > Actinopteri > Cypriniformes > Cyprinidae > Sinocyclocheilus > Sinocyclocheilus anshuiensis. Next base: position 399,876 of record NW_015552528.1, on the reverse strand, counting down.
AGCTTCGCTTTTTAGCGCTCTTTGAGCGTGCTCTGGCTTACACGCCAGCTGCTCCTCCAAAACCATGAGTATAAACGCCACCTAGTCTCGTCAAACTTTACTTCTATTCTATTCTTTTACTTTAGTTTATTTTCTTTTCCGTTGATAGTTTTGTGTTCTGAGTTAAGTCTTGCAACTCCGTGTCTCCGAGTTCACCTCAAATCTGTGACCGACTGCTTCAAAACTTCAACCAGCCCACAACTCCGCATCTTCAATCTACCATGCAATATAGACACAGATTTAATTGCTGTGACACACAACATGCCTTTATATTAAAATTAAATAAAACCACTTCTCATAAAGAAGCAAGAACATTAGGGCTGTGAATCTTTGGGTAGACAGCGATTCGATTGGATTCACGATTCATAGGTTTTCGATTGGATTCAAGAACGATTTTTGCTAATTTAGAACGATTCAATTATATTCGATTCACAATTAAATTAGATTCGATTATAACGATTCGATTCTGCATTCTTTAAGTGCATTCACAGGATTATTTAAATGCCTCCCCTAAATTCTTTAAATGCTTATTCAGGGGGCAAATTACACAGCAGCCTTTATGGTTACAGAACCATAGGTTAGAGGGAAAAAAACACTTTTGTCCATTGTTAGATGCTAGTTTAATGATGCTATGGCATGACATGGCATATGTAAAAATGTATGTAAGCCAAGATTTTAAAAAAGAGCTTTAAACGTATTATGTATAGGCTAACGTTTTGTCATACCAGGGGCATAGCCATCATTTCAGAAGTGACAGAAATGTCAAATACAATAATTTTATGCACGTATGTATTATTATAATAATTACTAAAACAGTGATTCTGTCCAAATTCCCTTTAAAATCTTAAATGATTCCCTTTGAGCTAAATTGACCTGTTTCCCTTAAAATCCAAACTCATTATAGGTTTGATATTAAGGTTTTACCATGCAATATAGACACAGATTTAATTGCTGTGACACACAACATGCCTTTATATTAAAATTAAATAAAACCACTTCTCATAAAGAAGCAAGAACATTAGGGCTGTGAATCTTTGGGTAGACAGCGATTCGATTGGATTCACGATCTTTTTTTTTTTTTTTTACAAGGAATTATTTTCTTATCTATTACTTTGAATTTGCTATAAGAAATCAAATACACTGCTGGACAATAATCAATCATTTGTAATCTATAATTCTTTCCTAATGGCAATTTTATGATTGTTTTATATACTACAAACAATTATTTCAATTTTTCTGCACTGAATAAGGTAGAAAATATACTTTATAGTTTCTGTACTGTAATAAATGATATGCCAATTAGCACTGTGTAACGGAGCCGATGAGACGAGAGGCATGCAGATCCATATGCAAGCTTTTATTTACAGGCATGGTCAACACAGGCAAGAGTCGGACACCAGCAAACAGATATGTAAAGGGCAAGACAAAAGAGGAATCCAAAACAAGCAATAATCCAATCGAGGTGCAAACACAGTCCAAATCAGCAAGGCAATAATTAATAGTGTTTTCACTATATTTTGGATATAAATATCCATTGCAGAGTTGATGTTATACGGCCCGTTCAATGAATCGCTGGCCGTCTCAGTGATCAGCCGTAAAACAGTGATTCTGTCCAAATTCCCTTTAAAATCTTAAATGATTCCCTTTGAGCTAAATTGACCTGTTTCCCTTAAAATCCAAACTCATTATAGGTTTGATATTAAGGTTTTACCATGCAATATAGACACAGATTTAATTGCTGTGACACACAACATGCCTTTATATTAAAATTAAATAAAACCACTTCTCATAAAGAAGCAAGAACATTAGGGCTGTGAATCTTTGGGTAGACAGCGAATCGATTCGATTCACGATTCAAAGGTTTTCTATTCGATTCAAGAACGATTTTTGCAAATTTAGAACGATTCAATTAGATTCGATTCGCAATTAAATTAGATTCGATTATAACGATTCGATTCTGCATTCTTTAAGTGCATTCACAGGATTATTTAAATGCCTCCCCTAAATTCTTTAAATGCTTATTCAGGGGGCAAATTACACAGCAGCCTTTATGGTTACAGAACCATAGTATGGCATGACATGGCATATGTAAAAATGTATGTAAGCCAAGATTTTAAAAAAGCGCTTTAAACGTATTATGTATAGGCTAACGTTTTGTCATACCAGGGGCATAGCCATCATTTCAGAAGTGACAGAAATGTCAAATACAATAATTTTATGCACGTATGTATTATTATAATAATTACTTTTTTTTTTTTTTTTACAAGGAATTATTTTCTTATCTATTACTTTGAATTTGCTATAAGAAATCAAATACACTGCTGGACAATAATCAATCATTTGTAATCTATAATTCTTTCCTAATGGCAATTTTATGATTGTTTTATATACTACAAACAATTATTTCAATTTTTCTGCACTGAATAAGGTAGAAAATATACTTTATAGTTTCTGTACTGTAATAAATGATATGCCAATTAGCACTGTGTAACGGAGCCGATGAGACGAGAGGCATGCAGATCCATATGCAAGCTTTTATTTACAGGCATGGTCAACACAGGCAAGAGTCGGACACCAGCAAACAGATATGTAGAGGGCAAGACAAAAGAGGAATCCAAAACAAGCAATAATCCAATCGAGGTGCAAACACAGTCCGAATCAGCAAGGCAAAGGGTAAATCCAAGACAGGCTATAAACTTCAGGGCAGGCAGAAATCAGACAGGACCAGATAACAGGCAAGGATCAAGACACGGGAAAACAGGCTATGAACAAGGCTAGACTCATGAACTTCCAGACGCTCCTAGAGCATTACCATCCAGGAGGGTGGTGGAGCGGGGGCGGAACAGGGGGAGGGACAGAGGGCCAGGTCTACGTGGAAGTGGAGAGACTGGGGACTGAAGCAGAGCCGGCAGAGCAGGGCACCCAGGCGAAACTGGCGACGCAGGAAGCCAGGACAGAGTAAAGAACCAGGATGGAACCGGCGGAGAAGGGAGCCAGGGCGGAGCAGACGGAGCAGGAGCCCACCAGGGCGGAGCATACGGAGCAGAAGACCTCCACAGCAGAGCAGACGGAGCAGAAGACCACCACGGTGGAGCAGACAACCACCACAGCGGAGCGGACAGAACAGAAGACCACCAGATCCAGATCAGAAGCCCACCACGGGGGAGCAGACGAAGCAGAAGACCACCACGGCGGGCCAGAGTGATCAGGAACCCATGGCAGGAACTGGAGTCTAGGGAAAACTGAAACACAGGAGACAGACAGTGCATTTACGGTCTCAAGGGCCGGAACAGGACATGCAGATAGTTCTTTAACAGTCTCCTTGAGCCTGATAGACAGGACAGGAACTGGATTGGTAGTGACAGGGTTAACAGGGCAGACATGGTGGGCGTTCTTAATTTCTGGGCTCATGACAGGCAGGGTTAGGAGTACAGAGGTGGGTTCTTGGGCTGTGATGGACAGGGCTGAAAGTTCTGTGTTGGTCTCCTTGAGAGTGGCTGGACAGACAGACCGTTCAAGATTGGGTGCATTAACAAAGACTGGTTGGGTTGACCGTAAATAAACAGGATCACTGACTGAAAATGGATGGGCAGACGGTTCAAAAACAGGCTCACTGACTGAAGCTAGACAGGGAGACAGTTCACAAACAGACTCATGGGTTGATGTGGGATGGACTGACAGTTCAAAAGTGGGTGTGTTAACTGAAACTGGATTAGCAGCCCTTAGACAGACATACAGTTCACTATCAGCCTCCATGGCTGATTCAGAACAGGACGAGAGTTCAGAGATGGCCTCCTCAGCCAGTTCAGAGTAGGACAAAAGTTCAAAGCGGCTTCCGTAGCCGTGACGGGACAGGCAAAGAGCTCACAGACGGCCTCCATAGCAGTGACAGGGCAGGATGAGGATTCACAGACGGCCTCCATAGCCATGACAGG
>NW_015552528.1:390014-395753 GCF_001515605.1 Sinocyclocheilus anshuiensis | reverse complement strand
CATCGCCTCTGGGGAAACAGCAGCGAACTCCACTACCTTGGGAGGTTCTGCAACATCAGCCGCCACCTCTGGAAACATCATAGTAGGCGCCGCTGTTTCAAGAGTCTCAGTGGTGGTGTATGCAGTCCAAACACTCCATAAAGCGATCCCCATTATGGGAAGCGCTACAGACAGGGGAATCGGATCAGGAACAGGAGGGCTAGAGTGAATGGATTTGGGGATACCAGCTGCGACTGCTGACACCAGCGGTGGATCCTCCACGCTGGATGCCAGTCTGGGATACAGAAGACCTGACCACGAAGATCTGAGTGCAACAAACGGGAAGTAACGAGACTCTGGTCATGTCTTAAGTGAACGTAAACAGTTGGGAGAATATCAGATGTGTATCAGTATAATGCACCCGTGCATTCGGTTTTAAAGGGGCAGCAGCCTAATTTAGTTGCTGTTGTGTGTGTCATTAATGTTAATCAAGCAACAAAAGAAAGAGAAAATCACTCCCTGCTCTTGATTGAATGACTTTATTAACCCTAGTAAGGATTCATCTAAATTTATTGTCTGCTTGACAGAATGAAGAATGTGGTAAGTTGTTTAAAAGAATGCATATTATATAACCATTGGTATTTCAATGAAAGGAGGACGATGTTCTTTAGGGGTGTAACGATTCACTCGTTTTATCGATGCATCGATTACAAACCCTGACGATGCACATGCATCGATCTTGAAACATGATTTTTGAATCGTGAATTCAGACAGTAATCGATTTAAAAAACTAAGAATCGAATGAATCGCGATTTCTATAGCGATTCAATGCTTTCAAAATATATACACATTAAATTACTACAAGCACGAATTAATGGAGACCTTGAACAGTGTTCGTGCCTTGCATCTCTTCTTCACGCGCTCCACTAACCGCCTGTGACTGAGACGAACGGAGTGCAAGTGCAATACTGTGACACTGACGCAGCTGATGTGTGATGATCTCTCCTTAGTACTCGTGCCCAGTAATGCTAAAGTGAAGTTTCTTTTCTGTAGTTTTTCAATGGCTCTCGGCATCTTACCGACGACAATACCGGAGCAGTCGACGCAAAAGTGAGCGGAATTCAGTACTCGTGCGCTGTCTGAGAGGCACTTTTCTGTGTGCTTTAAGTGTTTGTGCTCAGAAAACCTAACCGAATTGAGTTCTCTTTTGCGTCATCATGCTTTTCAAATTTATCCATGTCTGCTCTTCTCTTACTCCCAGATATTGAGATTTTTGAATGTTTTAGGAGACGTGCAGCAAGTGTATGCTAGCTTATGTCCTGCCGGATAGATCAATAGGCTGTTACAGTTCAAATGTGCGCATCTAAACTCCCAACCATGCAGGAGATTTAGTTTTGACTGGATCTCTTCCCAAATCATCCTTCCCTAACATTTTTGTCGCAGTCGACGCAAAAGTGAGCGGAATTCAGTACTCGTGCGCTGTCTGAGAGGCACTTTTCTGTGTGCTTTAAGTGTTTGTGCTCAGAAAACCTAACCGAATTGAGTTCTCTTTTGCGTCATCATGCTTTTCAAATTTATCCATGTCTGCTCTTCTCTTACTCCCAGATATTGAGATTTTTGAACGTTTTAGGAGACGTGCAGCAAGTGTATGCTAGCTTATGTCCCGCCGGATAGATCAATAGGCTGTTACAGTTCAAATGTGCGCATCTAAACTCCCAACCATGCAGGAGATTTAGTTTTGACTGGATCTCTTCCCAAATCGTCCTTCCCTAACATTTTTGTCTCGTTTTTATTCGTTGACAAAAATGTGAATAGTTTTTGTCATTCAAAACGAGTTTTTATTTCGTTATCGTCTTGTTTTCAGCAATGAAATATGGCATTCGTTGACCAAATGAACTATGCTCTTGGGAAACTTCAGTGCAGCAGAATTTTTTTGTAGCCTTGCCCACTCTGTTGCCTTGCAACAATCCTGTCTCTGAGCTCTGCAGGCAGTTCCTTTGGTTATTGCTCTGATATGCATTGTTGGCTGTGAGGTCTTTTATAGAGAGTTGTGTGCCTTTCCAAATAATGTCCAATCAATTTAATTTACCACAGGTGGACTCCAATCAAGGTATAAAAACATCTCAGTAACGATCAAGAGAAATGGGAGGCACCTGAGCTAAATTTCAAGTGTTGTTGCAAAGGGTCTGAATACTTATGTAAATGTGATATTCCATTTTTTTTTTATACATTTACAGACGTTTCTAAAATTCTGTTTTCACTTTGTCGTTATGGGGTACTGAGTGTAGATTAATGAGAATAAAATGAATTTAAATGATTGTAGAATCAGGCTGCAACATAACAAAATTGAAAACGTGAAGGGGATCTGAATACTTTCTGAATGCACTGTACATAATGTCTACACTTTGTTATAATGAGAGGATTTACTAGCATGCAGGACTCAGCGCTGGATAAAAACTGACTTTAAGCGGTGAATGGATTCTAACTTAAGCACCTCTGATTGGTCATTGTATTCAAGAAATCAACAGACATGTCCGTGATTGGCTACATTGCTCACTTCTGCAAAACATACTTTAAATTGAAACCTTTGACGCTTCGCTGATTATTTTATGAATGGATTTTGTAGTTTTCTTGAAACTGTTGGCCGACAATAAATCACATTTAACTAATCTTAATTGTCATTATTTTTATCTCATGTATTGTAAAATGATGTAATCTGAGAAGTAGGCATTGAGGTCGGCACTATTTCACCAAGGTCCACTCACTTTAAATTTATTGTCCTCCCCTCTGCACACAGCAAAACTAAACTAATAAAATAAAAATAGTACACAAACAAATAAAATACTATCAATAAACATGAGGCCCGTTTCAGAAAGGAGGTTAAGTTAAAACTCTGAGTATGTTAACCCTGAAATTAGATAAACTCTGGGTTTTCTGTTTCAGAATGGGAGGTTTGTCAAACCCGAGAAAGCAGGGTAAGTCAAACCCGTTTCTGAAAGAGAGGTAACTTATACTCCGAGTCAGTTACCGTGGTAACTTGTTCTGTGAACCTAACCTGGTCGGGAGCAGGAATTTAACTACATTTTGCCTAAAACAAGTAAAATGGTCTGCCGATGGGGTAAGAAAATTTATCTTAATGCAAATGGAAAAATGGGGGGAAAAAATGCACTTAAATTAATTAACTTTTTTTTTTGTTGGCATATCCACATGCACATTTATTTGAGCAGTACCATTTTTAAATGGTAGTTTTCTATATAACATCGGGGATGCAGAGCACATTAGTAAGGCTGCTGTATGCAATGGTAAGTAAAGTGTGATTTGCTCTCACGCTCTTTCTGAGAATTTTTGAGTTGTTTCCTGGGCACAAACCCATCAAAGAGGAGTTTCACAGGACTGCAGGTCAATAGTGTAGAAATCTGTTTAAATGAGGCTAATCTAATAAATGACGTTCACTTAATAACATCTTGCTGCGACCTCTGGAAGTAACCTAATAATTAAAATTCAGTGTTAGTTCTGACAGGTCATGTTAGTCAAGCTCGCATCAGCTAACTCTCAGCTGATCCACGTCTAGGTAGGACTATGACGCCTATCACAGCATTCTATACAAGGTCCATTCAGTATTATGCATTGCTCACAATTAGATGGCGAATTCGGTGGGCAAAAGCATATAATTTCAATAGGAATTGTGCAATCAGGGATTTACAAGAGTATTTAGTTCCCAGCGCGGATTTTGCATCAGATTCAGGTTTGTCAACTTGATACACAAATTAGCCACGTTAATCATAAACTGTTTGATTTGGAAGTGACCTGAGTGAACTCTTTGCCAACAATCTCACTGAAGTTATGCTATATGACTTCTCAAGAACAAGTTCAGACAAGATCCGCACTACCCACATGAAGGAGAAGGGAATCATTCATCCACATCACAGCTGGCTATATATTTCACTCTCCATTCATCTCTGTTTGTCTTCACAAAGCTAGGCTAAGTTTCCTTTTTATGCTTATTGTTTAAAAGCTATCAGGTTATTGACAACAAGCTTGTTACTCAGAGGTGGGGGACTCGAGTCACATGACTTGGCAAATTTTAGGACTTGAGACTTGCTTGACAAATATTCATAAAAGACTTGAATTTACTTGACTTGGACTTGAGTTAAATGACTCGAAATAACTTGTCTTTCGTTCAATAAATATCTGTTTGTTTTTGGACGCACCGCAACCAAACCAAGTGACGCACGCAGCAGGCAAGCAGAGAGCGCTAACGTAAGAGCATGTGCAGTGTTGCCAACTTAGCTACTTTGTCTAATCTAGCGACTTCTTGGACAAACCTTATTTAGTTTCTGAGACTCACTGGTACTTCTGCACGAGCGCGAGGTTTTGCTTTCTCAGCGCGCACACCAGTGGTGTAGTGGTGCCTGGAGAAGTGGGTATACTCTTAATTTATGCCCCAGTTTTTTTAAAGCGAGCCAGCAAAGGTTGAACACCATGTGTTATAAACAGTGACGTGTAAAACCAGTCTTGTATATTTAGTTCACCCCAAAATGGGCCAGTAGTATTTGCATATTGTCACTTAACTTCTGCTGCTTGACTTCACGGAGTAAGAATCATTATGAAATTAAAAATAGCCACAGAAGAGGTGCAGATTTTGCAATAATTCATATTTTAAAAAATAGACTGCAGCAATTAACATTTTGTCAGAACCTCTAGTAGCCTACATTGCATACTATTTTGTTTAGTTGTCTGTTCGTAGGAGAATCATGAAAAACTAAATCGTGACTATCAATTTATCCAGAATTTATCCCCCCTCTCCCCATCCCCACCACCTTTTTAATATAAATAAGCACCACTAGACCTGCTGTCTTGACCTTACATGGTACTATACGGATCCATTCAGAATAACTAGACCAGTGCATAATCTAAAACACCTTCAGTCACCATCCAGTATAACACTTGTGCTTTTAAACCAAATACACACTGAAAATAATAATTTACTGACATCTGGACTCGACTAATAATGATCTTTAAAAAAGCATCATATGACCCCTTTAAATATTATTTTATCACTCTTCGCGCCTCCCCTGACATGCACTCGCGCCCCAGGCGACTCCGCTTGCATTCACATGATTTGTCGAGATAAGAGGCGAGCACAATCATCAATCAAATTTAAAGGGAAGCCGGCGCATCCTGACCGCATCATTGTCTTTACTGGGTGTGTTTAGGGAATATTGGCATTTATTTACATGTGATTTGATTAGCTAGTCATGGTGGACTGTCACGATTTTGGCTAATTCAGGACACTAATGAATGATGCACATCAGAGGGGATTTAGGAGTGGGTATACGCAAAGCCGACTGATAAAGAAGTGGGTATACGCCGTATACCTGCGTATACCCTCCATTACACCACTGGCGCACACCTCTCTGCATCTGCTCTGTTCAGCGAGTACAGAAAAATATAAAACAGTTTTATTGAGAATTTGGCTGCATTAAAATACAGTTTGTGAGCACTATCACATTTTTTTTAGCAAGTGGAATGCATTGTAAATGGTTATTCACTGTTCATAAGGAAATGCCAGCTTTTTTTTGGCAGTAGCACTTAGTATATGCATGTGTACAGTACAGTGTCTAATAATTGGTCTTCAGTGTTAGACTTTGAGTGAAAAGCCTATGGATAGTTTATGGGGATGCACATAAATGTATTGTAAATATATTGTATACGCATACACACAAAGAAAAAAAAATCATACAGACTTGCGAACCCAAA
>NW_015552528.1:374107-389977 GCF_001515605.1 Sinocyclocheilus anshuiensis | reverse complement strand
CACACACACACACACACACAGATTAATAATGTACATTATAAACAGGTGCAAGGTTTGTGTGATTGAATTATTAATATTTTTTCTTTTTGTTGTTATTCTTTTGTTAAAAAGGAAGGATCTAACTTAAGGATGTGTTCATGTCCCATAAAGGTGATGCCTGTTTGAAGAATGCCATTTGGTGGCATAGAAACCATCATACTTGAATTGTTTAATACTTTTTCATGGTTTTCTGCAATGTTTGAGGCATATTGAAACAGCTGTACCTAAATACTTTTCATGCTTTTATGTTGGACTAATTTCAGTTACATTTACATCTTAGGCTATGTAGTTTTAATTTTTATTTATTTATTTATTTTATATTTTTATTGTATTAACAAAGCTGTATGTGGACACTTTTTGAGTAGAAATGCATATTGCAATTTTTTTTTGTTGCAAATAAAACTCCCATAGTCCATAACTACTGTAGTTTTAAGTTATTTTAATATATAAATTCAGTTAAATCATCAGACATTTGTATGACTTGACAGTGACTTACTTGACCCAAGCTACGACTTGACTTGAATTGCTTGACATAAAGCAGTGACTTGACTTGCTTGATTCTCACAAAAATTGACTTGGACTTGCTTGAGACTTGAAGGTTAATACTTGAGACTCACTTGTGACTTGCACATGTGTGACTTACTCCCACCTCTGTTGTTACTTAATGTTATCTGGGCATCAGCAATAGGGCTGAAACGATTAGTCGACATTATCGACAACGTCGACAATAAAAAATTGTCGACAAATATTTTTGTCGTCGAGTAGTCGTTTGATCTCATATGACCTAATGTAAGAGCCTGCAATAACACGGTTTGATCAGTGTGGCGCTGTAGTGCAAGATGTATTTTTCATCTGTAAATGTTAGAAAGTCATGGAAACATATCCATTTTGCTGTCAGAAGTGGGCGAGGCTTGGAACAGATGGAACGCAATAGAATAATAACGCAATAATTCTGAATAAAATATGCATTCTGATAAAATATTTGTTGTTGGACATTAAATGTGACACATGTAGAATTTTAATCCTGCATACAAGTGTATTTTTATCATAGCAGTAACTGAGAATCAAATGTAAGCTGGCTAATACAGCCCTACTATCTCAAATGAGTTAATGTGTTCCTCTTATCAGTTAAAATGTAGTCTGATTTCTATTATTTTCATTTTTAATTCAGTGTTTTTAACTTTTAATTTAGTATTTTAAATGCTTTAATTCTTTAAAGAGCAATTTTAGATTGTAATGTTTTAATGTTCTACTAATAACCATGAAGTACAGCTGTCATAAAACCCCAGAGAAAGGCTGCATGGCTAGAAACTGCTGATCAACTGAATGTGAAAGTGGCAACTGTGTTCAAATGTTTTCATATATCTTAAAAAAAAAAAGGTCATTGCATTTTGGGCACAATACATTAAATACAGTTGGTTGTAGCCTATTTTTTTTTTTTTTTTTGATTATTTAAGTTGCATTTTCTGTATGCTTTTATTTTTGGATTAATAATAAAGTCAACTAGTTGTATGTGAGAGAGTCAGTGGTAATATCAATGTGTTCCTATTGGTCAGTGTTAGAGGAGCTCAGCTTAGCCTGACAGTTAGCCTGCTCCCGACCAGGTTACTTTCAAAGCATAAGTTGCCAGAGTGACAGGCTTTCAGAAGCCAAATCAAGTGACAATAAGTCAGAAAAAAAAGGTAAACTAGTTTTATGAAACAGCCCCCGATTACAGCGATATGGATGTTTGCATGAGCTCTGCAGTTTAGTACTCCAGTAAAGTCACGTCATGTTTATTTATATAGTACTTTATGCAATAGATAGCCTTAAATCAAGCAGCTTTACAGTATTAAACATGAAAAGCCAGAGTCAGTGTCACTTTCAGTTAGAATTACAACTTGGTTCTCTGTTATAAAGCAGCTCTCCAGTGTGGAGCTAAAGCTAATGATAAAATCTTTTTATTAGTGGGGGGAAAAACGTTTAATTAAATTAATAGTTTGGTTTGCAGAGATCAAAGCTTGATCTAGCTCAGGACTGTTTTGATTATCATAACCCTATATGGTATTTTAAGAGAGATTATGTTGTGAATAAAATAGTTTATCCAAAAATAAAATGTCTTATCACTTAACCTTTATTTGGTTTCTTATCCATATGACTTACAAAAAGAGATGTTAGGCAGAATGATGTGTCATTCAGCTATTTTTTCATATAGCTAATTAAATGGTGAATAAGAGTTTCTCTGCCATCACATTTTGTGTGCCAAATATATTTATTTGTATAAATTAATTGTATAACTGTAATTACATAATATGACTTTCAAAAGCTGAAGTGATTACCTTAATTTATTTGTTAGAATATGTATAACTCAATATTTTAACTAATTGCAAAAGCTGAATAATCAATAAATGTCTACTGATTAACCAGCGATTATCAAATGTGTTAGATTAACCGATTATCAAAATAATCGTTTGTTGCAGCCCTAATCAGCAACAACCATTGCTATGGCTTATCTAGTTTGGTAGTCTAGTCATTTCAGTAACATGATTGCTGCTAAGTCTCTATGCTTTCTCACATGAACATTTTTTATTTCATTTTCATTTAGTCATTTAGCAGAGGCTTTTATCCAAAGCAACTTACAAATGAGGACAATGGAAGCAATCAAAATCAACAAAAGAGCAATGATATACAAGTGCTATAACAAGTCTGAGTTGAAGGTGATGGTCCTTCATCCAGCAAGAAATGTCTGTTAGACAAGCTGAGATGCGAGCAGCTATCGTCGGATCATCAGGATGGAATGAGAGGTAGAGTTGAGTGTCATCAGCATAGCAGTGATATGAAAAGCCATGTTTCTGAATGACAGAACCTAATGATGCCATATAGACAGAGAAGAGAAGTGGTCCAAGAACTGAGCCCTGAGGCACCCCAGTAGTTATATGTTGCATCTTGGACACCTCACCTCTCCAAGATACCTTGAAGGACCTATCTGAGAGGTAAGACTCAAACCACTGGCGTGCGGTTCCTGAGATGCCCTTTGCCAATAGGGTTGACAGGAGGATCTGGTGGTTAACCGTGTCAAAAGCAGCGGACAGATCCAGCAAAATAAGTATAGAAGATTTGGAATCTGCTCTTGCCAGTCTTAGGGCTTCAACAACTGAGAGCAAGGCAGTCTCGGTTGAATGTCATCAAAAAATCATTAAAAGACGCCGCAGATTGTGACATTGTCAGACATCTACCTGTCTTTTTATATGACCAACCTGCTGTGCTGTGATTCGAGCTGGAAAGAGAATGCAGAGGGTGCTTATATCATTGCATTTATTTACATGCATTATCCAACTCTTGTGCGGGACGCTGTCTGTTTTTGTTTTATTGTTTGTGCACCAATACACTTGTTGCCTTATTATCACTCACTTACTACTAATCTGTCCAGCCTGGCCTGGCTATTGTTGAGTGCTGCTCCAACTTGGCCGTTTGCCAGCTGGATGTCTTGGTGTTTCAACTTGTTTTACCTCACAATTATAATAAGTCAAATAAAGTGACCAGTATGAGTAGTAATTAAGCATTTGCAGCTATTTCATTAAAATGAAATAAAATAATGTGATTTTAAGAGATCAAACGTAACTGTAGCAAAGTTCAAGTTCAGGGAAGAATGAGATGGATGATAAACATAACTTTAATCATAAAATAAACCTAAACAACAAAACAAAAGTAGTGGCAGCGGCCGACTGTGGCATACAAGCATAATAAAAGCTCCAGAGCTCCTTCATGGGACTTGTGGCCGGTGTGTCGTGCAGGAATCGGTCTCTCACTTTCCACTCCCACGGCTTTTGGTCCGACTTGCTTAATTTCACAGTTAATAATAACACATTAATAAAACTCCTGTTTTATTGCTTTCCATCAGCTGTTGGAAAGCTGTCGACAACTCCCATGTTTCCACACTCATTCATGTCGTCATCAAGATATGCCTATGTTGTTTTGAATAAGTGACTTCTAGCTGAGAAACTTATATAAATGTGAAATAAAAGCCCAGTATCTGTCAAATTAATCTTTTCTCAGTGTCTGTCTCCATCTATAACACTGTTAGTGTGAACATGATCAGATGAATATAAGCAACATTATATCATACAGAGATGCTTTATTAGTAATCTTTAAGACAAACAGAGAGACTAAAGAGTGTGTCATTGTTCTCTACAGGTTGAGTAAGTGTGGCATCACAGATGAAGGTTGTGCTGCTCTGGCTTCAGCTCTGAGATCAAACCCCTCACACCTGAGGAAACTGGATCTAAATGGAAATAAACTAGGAGACGTAGGAGTGAAGCTGCTATTTGCTGTACTGGAAAATCCTCATTGTAAACTGGAGGGACTGTGGTAAGATCATACGTGAATCTCATCTGAAACTGTGAATTTTGCAATTTTAATAATTCATGTAACATCAAAAATAAAATTCAGGGAAAACTATTATTTCATTCATTACAAGCAAAACTGTTGACATTCGTCAATTGAATATCATGTATGGTCATGATTTAAGAGAATTTATATTTTTCAATTTGAAGCGTTTACTGTCTGCTGCTGCTGTGAGTTCATGTGATCTGTAAATGACTGAACACATGAGCTGCTCCTCATTAAGGTGATACTGCAGTACTGATAGTCACTGAAAAACACTTTAAATCATGATCAACATTTAACAGTATTTACTTTAAACAAATTCATTCTCAGCACAATCATGATTAATCATTTTAGTAGAAAACTGGATTTTTTTTCAGGTTTAAATTCTATATCGTGTCAGTGTCACAGATTATGACATGGCGAAACCATAGACTGTATAAAAACATGGACGTAGTGTCCGTGTAGGGTAACTTGTAATCTGTAACGTATTACATTTCCAAAGTAACCTTCCCAACACTGCCCGTAGGTTTCCGAAGAGCGTTTTTGAAGCCTAAAGTAGGCGGAGTCAGCCGTCGCCATCTTGGCAGCGCGTCTCTCCCGGATAATCGAAAATGGGCAAAGAGGCGGGAGCAGGTTGCTGAAACCACACCCACCTAGCCTGACGGCGGTGACAGCAGCGGCAATCCACCTGTCACTCAAGTGGATGTTTTTTTCTGCTGTAAAGTTGGGCATTTTAACATGGGATGTCTATGGGACTGACTCCCTTTTGGAGCCAGCCTCTAGCGGCCAGTCGATGAATTGCAGTTTTAGTCACTTCCGTGTTGGTTTCACGAGAGAGACCTAAAGGCTGCCGCTTGGGCGAAACACTATAGTACAGTGATAACACAGTGTCATAATTGATGTTCTTATGTTCTTATCCAATGAGAAGACATTTCTCTTAATTATTTAGCGAGGCATTCATCATGGGTCACAAGTGTTTTTGTCCATGGTGTAAGTTTGAGGGTTTTGGATGGCTTTTCCCATGATGCTGTCAGGGCTAGACTCTTGCCGGTTGGTTAGCCATTAACTACTGACACAAATTGTTTGTGTGTAGCAACCATTTTTCTGATGAGAGCTATGAGAATTTCTATCTTCTATGTCATTGTCCATCTTTATTGTCAGTGTCCTGGAGGTACTTAGATTTGTTATCTACGTAACCGGTTTTTAAGACATTATGAATGATGTATGAGAAATGTATTTCTAATTATATGCATTTATAGTGTATGTATGTAAATATTTAGACTTTTAAAGGGGGGGAAACAGATAGTATTCAATGTATTTCATAGGAATTTAACTTCATCAGCTGTAAAAATCTTTATATAATCTTTCAACCTTTCTACTCGGCTGATTCGCCGCTCTATCCGGCGAGCCTAAAAGAGCTTATTTCTAAGAGGTAAGTTCTTAAAAGAGCAAATTTTTCTCTTTCGCGCTGCGAGTGTGGCTCATGCCCTGCATGATGCAGAGGAATAGTGAGTGCATCGCCTGTCTGGGCAGCCCCCACGGAGAGACTGCACCTCACTGAGACGGAATGCTCTCGCTGAGAGCATGAGTCTCACCCCTCTCCACACGCGCCCCGCCTTCTTAACGAAGGCAGACCCGCTCTCTCGTTTCTCCTCTCTCAGCAAAGCTCGGAGATAGAAACAGCAGAGCCACTGGTCTGAGCAACAGCCCACGTGCCCGCTCTCCCCGCTGCACTTTGATCCGCCGGTGTTTTACACGTGAGAATCAGTGCCCCTCGTTACATCTAGCGGCTCTAACTCCTGGGTGGATCAGAACACTGTCACCTCTCTATTGCTGACAGCTTCGCATTGTGTGTGCGGCGCTGAAGCTGCGCTCAGACAGGCTGCTTTCATTCGAAATCCCCAGTCTGTTCCTGCTTCACTCGCTGCTCCCCTCCCGCTCTCATGTTTCTCCCCCTCCCGGTTACCTCGGAGGAAGAAATGGCGAATTTGGTTTGAGCGATCAGGCTTGAGTGGTCTTATGCTGACACACATCCCGCATGCCTCACTTGATCCGCCAGCGTGTGTGTGTTAAACGCGAGGATCAGCGCCCCTCGTTTCATCGAGCGTCGCAGCTTCGCATTTGTGTGTGTGTCGCGGAGTCTGCTTTCACTTTTGAAGCGTGAGTTTGTCCCTGCTCTCGCGTTTCTCCCCTCCCAGTTACATCGGAGAAAGAAACAGCGAATGCGCGGGTTGAACGATCGGCTTGAGTGTTTTTTTACGCCGGCACGGCTCCCGCATGAGTCACACTCCACGCAGCTCTTTGATCGGCCAGCGTGTTTTGCACGTGAGGATCAGCGCCTCTCGCTTTCGTCGAGTGGCTCAATCCTTCTAAGCAGATCGGCTGTCACCAATGACTTCATATCGCTGACATCTTTGAGTTGAGTGTGCCGCTTGCCCGGGCCATGCCCATGCCGAGACTGCGCTCACTGACAGACTGCTACAAGAGCATGTGTCTCACTCTGCTGTGCTCGCAGGGGCGGCCCCGCACTCCCCTCGTCCGCTAGGAGTGGATTTGAGAGAATGCGCGCAGTACTTTTGATCTGCCTATGTGTTTACACAAAGATCATCAGTACCCCTCTTCTAATGAGCAGTTTTGATCTTTTTAGGTGGATTGAAAGGGAATGCTGTCACTAATGATTACCACTGACAGCTTCAGATTGTAGAAACGTCTGGGCCACGCCCACAGGGGCTGACTGCTCTCGCTACGAGAGCACTGAGTATAGCGCCCCTAAACGGCCTCTGTAATGCCTCCAAGCACCCCGTCCAGTTCCGGGGCCGATGACAATGCGTTTGTTGTGAACTCCGAACCTTCATACCAGACCTCAAGGGTCATCATGTCTTGGTCCGTTCGGACAGCATGACGGTGGTGTCCTACATAAATCGCCAGGGGGGACTGTCCTCGAAGCGGCTCCTTGTACTAGTAGAGCTCCACTTGGAATGGGCCCAGCTCAATCTATGTTCGCTGAGAGCAGCACACGTTCCGGGCAAACTGAACCAGGGAGCAAACGTTGTCGCGAAGCAAGGTCCCCTCAGAGGAGTGGATGCTTCATCCGCAGACGTTTCATAAAATTTGGGAAATCTTCGGCAGGGCGGAAGTAGACCTCTTCGCCTCAGAAGACAATTCTCACTGCCCAATCTATTATTACCCGCGACTGGCCCAACCTCCTTCTCTACGCTTTTTCCCCGGTCGCCCTGATTCCGCCGGTAATCAGGCAGATCAGGGAAAAGAAACGCAAAGTGCTCCTGGTGGCCCCGCTCTGGAGAAACCAGCATTGGTTAGCAGAGCTGTTTTAGCTGCTAATAGCAGCCCTGTGGCCTATTCCCCTGAGGCGAGATCTCCTCTCCCAGGCGAACAGGACGATATGGCACCCCAGGCCAGAGCTGTGGGCCTTACACCTGTGGCCACTCGACGGGAGCCTGTTAGTCGCCCAGAGTGTGTATTGAACACCATTTCTCAGGCTAGAGCTCCGTCTACAAGACGGCTCTATGCCCTTAAATGGTCAATGTTCTCCGCCTGGTGCTCAAACCGCGGCGGGGACCCCGCTCACTTGTGACGTATCGATGATACTGTCCTTCCTGCAGGAGCTGTTGGATAAGGGACGCTCCCCATCCACGCTCAAGGTCTATGTGGCAGTGATAGCGGCTTCTCATGCCCCTATAGCGGGCCAATCGGTAGGCAGGAACAACCTCATTGTTCATTTTCTGAGGGGAGCCAGGAGGCTAAATCTGCCCTGTCCTCTCACTGTCCCTACGTGGGACCTGCCCACTGTTCTGAGGGCCCTGAAGAGTCCTCCCTTTGAGCCGCTGCAGTCCGTCGACCTCCGGTCCCTGTCATTTAAAACCGCTCTGCTACTAGCGTTAGCATCGGTCAAGCGAGTGGGGGACTTGCAGGCACTCTCTGTAAGCCTTAATTGCCTGGAGTTCGGGCCTGGCGACTCCAAGGTCGTCCTGAAACCAAGGCATGGCTATAAACCTAAGGTGCTCTCGACTCCATTCAGAGCACAGGTTATCAGCCTCTCTGCGCTTCCTCCCTCAGAAGAGGGACCAGGAGTTGAATTTACTCTGCCCCGTTAGGGCTCTGAAGGTTTACATTGAGCATTCCGCCCAGTTTAGGCAGTCAGAACAGCTCTTTGTTTGCTTCGGTGGCCGCGCTAAAGGACACCCGGTCACGAAGCAAAGACTTTCTAAGTGTATAATTGGCGCTATTCTGCTAGCCTACTCTTCCTTGGGTCTACAATGCCCCGTTGGAGTACGAGGCCATTCAACTAGAGGCATCGCCTCTTCGTGGGTGTGGTCTGGCGGTGTGACCATTGCAGAAATTTGTGCGGTGGCCGGCTGGACCTCGCTGTCCACTTTTGCTAGGTTCTATAACCTGGATGTTCCTGCCTTGCAGGCAAGGGTTCTTTCTGCTTAACTGGCGCGCAGTTCGCTCTGAGTGCAGTTTGGATGCTCAGACCTATCAGAGAGCTTACTTGTGCGCTCTCGGCCCCCATAGGTGCTGAGGCTGCGCAAGTCTTCTGGAATGATCACTCGGCTGGGTGAGGCCTACGTGAGGCTTAGCCCGTTAGCCTGGAGGGATTTATTGTTCTTGTACTCTTGGGCCCTGAGGTGCCTAGGACAAGGATTACCATTGTCGTTCCTCTGCCACGACACGGTGTGATTGTACTGTTCCCATAGCGTCTAGCAAGACACAGTACGAGTGTAGTATCGATAGGGAATGTACTCGGTTACAAATGTAACCTCGGTTCCCTGAGATACGGGAACGAGTACTGCGTTGCTAGCTGACTCATTCTTCGCTTCAGTCGAAGTAACCTGAATCCTATGGCGAAGGGGCCGTTTATATAGCCAGATGATTCCGCCCATACTGGCGGCTTTAGCAGGCTTCGCAGCCATAGGTTCGTGCAGCACCGCTGCCGAGCCATTGGTTCGTTTTTAAAACATACTGCACGAACCAATGGCCATGCAGTTTCACTGCGTGATTGAAAAAGGCTTCAGTTCAGGAGAAAAAAATGACTTTTTCCCATAGCGTCTAGCAAGACGCAGTACTCATTCCCGTATCTCAGGGAACCGAGGTTACGTTTGTAACCGAGTACGTTCATCCCCCTTTTTCTCCCCTCCCTTCTCACAGCTGTCCACGACCATTTAAGTTGATTTTTTTTAGAATGACGGTGAGCTAGGCTTGAGCTGTAAAATAACCCATTTTGATACAATTTGTCTACATTTTTATGTGATATACAGTTTTGATTTGTTATTTATATTTATAATTGTCTTTTAATCTTTTTAATTTGTTATTTATATTTATAATTGTCTTATAATCTTTCTCTCTCACATATCTTAGAATAACTAAAACTCACTGATATTGAATTGGTTAAAAAAGAGATATTGCACAAATTTTGAGCATACAATTAAGAAAAATATATTTTTCCTGCTTGAATTTAACTGCAGGTGTGTTATGATTATGTATTGTGCTCTGTGACACAGACCAAGATCCATCTAACATGGTGATTTGAGTTTATGTTACTGGTTTCTCTTTGATAATGAAGTCTATGTTGATGTTGAGAGAGTGACGAGTGTCATTGTTCTCTACAGGTTGTTGGATTGTGGTGTCACAGATGAAGGTTGTGCTGCACTGGCTTCAGCTCTGAGATCAAACCCCTCACACCTAAGAAAACTGGATCTGTCATATAATAATCTTGAGGACTCAGGAGTGAAGCTGCTCTCTACTGGACTGGAGAATCCTCACTGTAAACTGGAGGAATTGAGGTAAGATCATCTCTACCATAAAGACTCGGAGTGATTAAAGATTAACATGTAGATAATGCATACAATATATCTTTTGGCGTTCAGAGACAGATTCCTGCTTGAACCATCAGATCCTGTCAGCAGTTGAAGGCAGGGGTGAGGAGTCTACCCGAAAAAGATCATAATATATTATTATACCACAAAAAAGTAAAACTAACAGTTAAATAAACCAAACAAACTACAAACCATACAACAAATACAGGTTACAGGAAAGTTTTTTTTGTTGTTGTTTAAATCACAAATGCTTGGTGTAAATCAACTTATATCAGGGCCGCCGCTACCTATAAGCAGAACAGGCAATTGCCTAGGGCCTCCATAACCGTAACATCCCCTATACACTAGTCCAGTGTTTCTCAACCGGGGGTACCGTACCCCTAGTGGTCCATCATGTAATTGCAGGGGGTCCATAGAATCATTAGAAAAATGTTTTAAAAAAATTTATTTTATCATAAACTGACATGATATTTTATTGTATATTGACACTAATATAATTATTAAAACCAGAAAACGGGCTTTGGTGGGCTTTCCTTCCATAGGTTTGTGCAGCACTAATGCCGAGCCATTGGTTCGTTTTTAAAACATACTGCACGAACCAATGGCCATGCAGTTTCACTGCGTGATTGAAAAAGGCTTCAGTTCAGGAGAAAAAAATGACTTTTTCCCATAGCGTCTAGCAAGACGCAGTACTCATTCCCGTATCTCAGGGAACCGAGGTTACGTTTGTAACCGAGTACGTTCATCCCCCTTTTTCTCCCCTCCCTTCTCACAGCTGTCCACGACCATTTAAGTTGATTTTTTTTAGAATGACGGTGAGCTAGGCTTGAGCTGTAAAATAACCCATTTTGATACAATTTGTCTACATTTTTATGTGATATACAGTTTTGATTTGTTATTTATATTTATAATTGTCTTTTAATCTTTTTAATTTGTTATTTATATTTATAATTGTCTTATAATCTTTCTCTCTCACATATCTTAGAATAACTAAAACTCACTGATATTGAATTGGTTAAAAAAGAGATATTGCACAAATTTTGAGCATACAATTAAGAAAAATATATTTTTCCTGCTTGAATTTAACTGCAGGTGTGTTATGATTATGTATTGTGCTCTGTGACACAGACCAAGATCCATCTAACATGGTGATTTGAGTTTATGTTACTGGTTTCTCTTTGATAATGAAGTCTATGTTGATGTTGAGAGAGTGACGAGTGTCATTGTTCTCTACAGGTTGTTGGATTGTGGTGTCACAGATGAAGGTTGTGCTGCACTGGCTTCAGCTCTGAGATCAAACCCCTCACACCTAAGAAAACTGGATCTGTCATATAATAATCTTGAGGACTCAGGAGTGAAGCTGCTCTCTACTGGACTGGAGAATCCTCACTGTAAACTGGAGGAATTGAGGTAAGATCATCTCTACCATAAAGACTCGGAGTGATTAAAGATTAACATGTAGATAATGCATACAATATATCTTTTGGCGTTCAGAGACAGATTCCTGCTTGAACCATCAGATCCTGTCAGCAGTTGAAGGCAGGGGTGAGGAGTCTACCCGAAAAAGATCATAATATATTATTATACCACAAAAAAGTAAAACTAACAGTTAAATAAACCAAACAAACTACAAACCATACAACAAATACAGGTTACAGGAAAGTTTTTTTTGTTGTTGTTTAAATCACAAATGCTTGGTGTAAATCAACTTATATCAGGGCCGCCGCTACCTATAAGCAGAACAGGCAATTGCCTAGGGCCTCCATAACCGTAACATCCCCTATACACTAGTCCAGTGTTTCTCAACCGGGGGTACCGTACCCCTAGTGGTCCATCATGTAATTGCAGGGGGTCCATAGAATCATTAGAAAAATGTTTTAAAAAAATTTATTTTATCATAAACTGACATGATATTTTATTGTATATTGACACTAATATAATTATTAAAACCAGAAAATTTTAGGTTAAAGTTCTCTTTGGAGAACAGTGCAGCCACTATGGACAGGTAGGCCTGTCGCGATAATTACTATATTGACTTATCACATGGGATATGGACATGACCGTGATAGGTTTTGGTATATTGCCCATTGTGTTTATATGGGTGTTTGTTTATGTAAAAAAATGAATTTCACCAATATTTTAGCCAATTGCGCTGCCTCTGTCATCTCCTCTGCTCTCTGTGTGTGAGGCAGAGGCGGGGCTCAGGCAAGTCCTCACACACACTGACAGAGAGACAGAGCTGACAGTGGAACTGAGCATGTGTGTTATCCATTGAACGAGTGGTTTTTAATGATGACTCACTCGTAAAGGCAATCCATTGCGCCACATGCTGGCGTAACAATGACTGACAGCCCAGCGCTGACACTGCTGAAATATCACTGTATAGCCAGTTGCATAAAATGGTCTTAAAATAACAATAATATTGTTCCTTGCAAGTATTTCTGGGGCAATATATCGCCAAATAAAAATTAAAATAGCTATCGAGACCTGCTTATAGACAGGTGGCTTAAAAAAACTTGATGGGAACATCTACCAGTGAACCTCACACACTAGAAAAGCTAAGAAAAATGGACAACAAAAACAATCAATATCAATATTGGGTAGAGGGTCCATGAGGATTGTTTGAGATATGATGGGGGACTAGATGGGGGTTGAGAACCACTGCGCTAGTCCACCAGTCAAGTCAGGCAGCAAAATACTAGCCTCATTGTTCATTCGATATAGTTGAATTGTCACTCACCTGCAATTAAACCAATTAATGTTGCGGTTTCAAAGCAGGTCCTGCCTTCTGAATGTTTACTGTAATGAACACATCCTTCAGGTGCTGAGAAGCAAAAGGCTAGATAGGCACGCATAGAAGTACTGCTCCTAATACAGGTGTGCGAGTTGTCGTCATTATTTTGGAGTGATTGCAGTGTATTCAAAATATAAACTTGTTCTGTCGATCTGCGTCATTTCTGCTGATTCTGCTGATGATTACATTACTGCTTTAACAGAACACTTAATTTCAGTTTCAATTAACTAGAAATAAACTTATTTTCTGCTTAATAGTGATCGTCTCTTTCACTTCCACTTGATTTCTGTATATAGTGCATATTTAAAGTAGCAAGGCAATGTATAATATCATATTATTCATGTGACAATAAATGGAAGGGGGAAAACTTGCCAAATCCAGCTAGGGGGAAAAATTATATAAACACTGATGTTCATTTACTGAAGAGGTATTCAGGAACTTTGAATAAATTACTGCTTAATAATAATAATAATACTGTTTGATTAATATGTACATAAATAAAAATATACACATTTTTAAAATAAAATGTTGTATAAATAAAAAGCTTAGGTGTTGTGGGGGCCCTCCAAATGTCTAGAACCAGCCCTGACTTATCTTGTAATGCTTGTGCAAACTGACCACCCTTGTAAAAGCGTGGACAACGCCTCAAAATGTGTATCTGCAGCTGAAAAGGAGGAAGTGCTGTGTGTTTCGCCTGAACCAGGGCTGTCACGATATCAGATTTTTAACTACACTATTATTGTGCCAAAATAATTCATGAAAAAAAGTGATGTGGCTTCTTATCACAGAGTGAGGCAGAAATCATTTTATTTTGTAGTA
Organism: Sinocyclocheilus anshuiensis; assembly: GCF_001515605.1. NCBI lineage: Eukaryota > Metazoa > Chordata > Actinopteri > Cypriniformes > Cyprinidae > Sinocyclocheilus > Sinocyclocheilus anshuiensis. The sequence goes on along the minus strand of NW_015552528.1, from coordinate 376,123 downwards.
TTCTATACAGTGAATAAAGGCTATGTTGATTGGCATTGCATTCAATACCTAAGATGACTTGAAAAACAGTGTTAAGGTGCAATACTGTCACATAAAGTGTGTTGGGATGTTAATCAGATACTGCCGCTGAATTATTTATTTACATGTCATATCATATGTCTACTATCCATTTTAAATATTATGGTTACCGCAGATACCGGTATATTGCGACACACCGCTAATTAATACAGTAACAATATTTCATTTTTAAATATCATGATTATCGTCAATACGGGTATATTGCGACACCCCTAGCCTGAACGAATAAGAATGTAATGAAAACGCTGATTAAAGACAATTAGTAAACTAAAATATAGTACTTCCCGAAATAAATCATTGCAATATAAAGGAAAAGCAATTATTAATAAAACAAGATTTACATTGAAAAAAACTCTGGAAAACTCTCAACAAAATAACATGAGCACCTCAGAATGCTGGTGAAACAGAACAATCAATCGCTGGTGTGCAGATACAATATAATATAATCATAGAGAAAGAGTATTTTATTAGAGATTTATGAAACGGCGAGTCAGGAGAAAGCGCACCCTGTTTGTTTTCTTTATTTTACAAAAGTACAACATTTTGTTGTTATTGTGAGTGTACACAAATAAAAGTAGATCCTTTATAGTTTTGAATGTTGTATTACTCTTATCTGTACGATCAAAAATGATGGAGTAATTTGAGTTATTTTCGCTGTTATCAGGAAAAAATGCAACTGACCATGCATTTGCTGACTTCAGAGGGTTAACACGGTAATTATGCAAAACACATCTAAGGTCACTGGTTCATTTCAGAGGAAGAACAGGGTAAATATGATTCAACGGCCAAGCATGTCACCAGACCTCAACCCAACAGAACACTTGTGGGGAGTTCTGAAAAGACAAGCTGAATGTCATTCTCCATCCAGCATCTGAAAGAGTTCATTCTTTGAAAAGGAAATGCAATGTTTGTGCGACATGTTGGAGCAATCCGACTATCAGATATAGTAAGAAAATGGCATTAACAAATCTTGAACAGCAAACCCCAGACCACCACCAGCTAAATGCATGAACATAAGTCACTATTCCCTGAAAGAAACATTAAGAATTTGCATTCATTCTGTTGAAGAACACTCTCCACCCAAGAGTGGGAACATCGGGATGAATAAGTAAAGAGTCATATGGCCTATTTACACCTGGTCACTTCATGTGTTTTCTCTGATCCGATAATCATCTGATCATGAAAACACCAGGTGTAAATGCCCTCCGAAATGTTGATTTAAATCAGGGGTGTGAGTTCCTGACCCTTTAATCTCGAAAGTGAAAGTGGCCTTTTCAGTCGGATACCGGTGCTCCCGTAACGTGATTTCTACTGAGGGGGACGCCCAACCACCCTCCCCCTCACCCCAGAATGCGATTTCTACTGAGGGAGCCACCACCACCCTGGAACGCAATTTCTATTGAACACACCCCTGCCTCCCATGGAGGTCTGTGCACACTGCTGCCAGTGTGTTTCTAGGAGAGCTATAGGTGTAATATCAATTATTCTTAATCAATATTATATATCTGTCGTAGAATTTGATGTCAGAGTTTCAGTATCTGAATATTGTGTTCAGGGGGCAAAAATAAGAATAATATGATTTCAGAGGAAAATGACTATTCATCTCTAAATTGATTCATTTTTTTCTCATAGTCTCTCTCACCTTATCATCACACTGTTAGTTTGAATGTGATCAAGAGAAAGTCCTTGTTTGGTCTGAGAGAGTGAAGAGTGTGTCATTGTTTTCTACAGGCTGTATGACTGTGGTGTCACAGATGAAGGTTGTGCTGCTCTGGCTTCAGCTCTGAGATCAAACCCCTCACACCTGAGAGAAGAAAGTATTCATACCCCTTCATTTTTTTCACGTTTTATGTTGCTGGCTTATGTTAAGCAGCCTTAACTTTGTTTTTTTCCACATCAATCTACACTCCATACACCATATTGACAAAGCAAAAACAG
>NW_015552528.1:373057-374086 GCF_001515605.1 Sinocyclocheilus anshuiensis | reverse complement strand
ATAAAAAACTGAAATAAGTACATTGCATAAGTATTCATACCCTTAACTAAATATTTCGCTGAAGAACCTTTACAGTCTCAAGTGTTTTTTGTTTGATGCGACAAGCTTTGCTCATCAGCATTTGGCAATTATCTGCTATTCTTCTCCTCACATCTTCACCTCTCAAGCTCTGTAAGGTTGGATGGGAGCAAATGCACATTTTCAGGTTTCTCCAGAAATATTTGATTGGGTTCAAGCTTAGGCTCTGGCTGGGCCACTCAAGGACACAGAGTTGTCTATAAGTCACTCTTGCTGTGTGCTTAGGTTCATTGTCCTGTTGGAAGGTTCACCTTCTGCCCAGTCTGAGGTTCTGAGTGCTCTGGACTGGTTTTCATTAAGGCTATCTCAATATTTTGGTTCATTGAGCTTTTCCTCTTCACAGATGAAGGTTGTGCTGCTCTGGCTTCAGCTCTGAGATCAAACCCCTCACACCTGAGAGAACTGAATCTGTCTGGGAATAAACTAGGAGACTCAGGAGTGAAGCTGCTCTCTGATCTGAAGAATGATCCACATTATGAACTGGAGAAACTATGGTAACAATAGTTTTTAGCAATTTTCATCATATTGTCATTTTAAGTTCAAATGGCTGTTTTACTCACTAGAAATAAAAGAAAATTGTACCATGTTCAGTCACACCATGTGTGTGTGAATATTTTGTCTGAGATCATCAGATAATGAGTCTTTGGGCCCTATCATACACCCGGCGCAAGGCCAGACCGCAAGTGTTTTTGCTAGTTTCAGCCCAACGCAGTTCTCATTTTCCCGTCCTGCGCAGCGTTGTTTAAATAGCAAATGCATTTGCGCCCAATTGTGCGCCCATGGGCGTGATGGTCTAAAAAAGAGGTGTGTTCAGGCACATTGTTGGCGCGTTGCTATTTTGAGGAACTGAAAGTAGACTGCGCCATAGACCAGCTCAAACCTGGTCTAAAGTATGGCGCAATATTTATTCTTTGTTATTTAAAGAGCGCGTTAGTAATATGCGCCTATAGG
>NW_015552528.1:363108-372960 GCF_001515605.1 Sinocyclocheilus anshuiensis | reverse complement strand
GCAGCACACAAACATTTTTAAAAATGAAAAATTACATTCCGCCATGTAAATAGCGAACCCGCCATGGCGCAAGCGCAACTGGCTTTTAAAGGGGACGGGAGATGAGACTCTGATTGGTTTATTGCAAGTTACGCTAAAAAAACACCCACTACTCATTAAGAGAATAGGGACAACCCGTTTAGACCATGCGCCCGGGAACGCCGACCGTTTTCCCGTCGTTAAACTAGCAAAAGTGCCATTAAGGGTAACAGAGACTACATGCTTCTGTGACCCTTCAATGCAGCAGATTTTTTTTCTGAACTCTCCCCGATGTGTGGCTTGACATAGACCTGTTTCTGAGCTCTACAGGCAGTTCTTTTGACCTATTCTTTGTTATTTAAAGAGCGCGTTAGTAATATGCGCCTATAGGCGGGTGCACAACGCGCGTACACTTTGCTTATTACACACACAGGGACACACAGCAGCACACAAACATTTTTAAAAATGAAAAATTACATTCCGCCATGTAAATAGCGAACCCGCCATGGCGCAAGCGCAACTGGCTTTTAAAGGGGACGGGAGATGAGACTCTGATTGGTTTATTGCAAGTTACGCTAAAAAAACACCCACTACTCATTAAGAGAATAGGGACAACCCGTTTAGACCATGCGCCCGGGAACGCCGACCGTTTTCCCGTCGTTAAACTAGCAAAAGTGGATACGGACACGCCCTGAGTGCACCTGCGCCGTGTGCTTTAGACCATGCACTTAGATTGTTAAAATAGGGCCCTTTAATTCAGCTTCAGTTTCTGTAGGTCTCTGAACTTTAAACCGTTTGATATGAGTTTAATTCTGCTCATTGTGCTGACTGATTGTGAAAATAACAATGTTATTTTCAGCTTTCACCCTTTAAATGTCTCTATGTGTGTGATAATCTGAGATTTGGGTTGCTTGTTATTTACTGATATTACATTTGTAGTGGAGTGTTATGATAATTTCTGCTGGTTCTGTATCATCTGCCCATTGTGTGAAAGTGACCTTTTATATTCTTTTGATTTTGTAAAGTGACTTTGAGCATTAGATAGAAGCTATATTATCATGTTTGAGAATGAATTAATATAGCTTATCTAGTTAGTGCTAAGTTTTCTCATGAAAAGATGTGACAGACGTAATGTCTCATACTGTTTGTGTTTTATTTTAGGACTTATATTAGATGACAGTCTGAACTTCTCATGATCATCTGATGGTGAATAAGGATCCTCTACTGAGACTCACAGTCAACAGAATCAACAGAGACTGAAGATACAGTGACTTAACTGTTATAAATTTAGAATTCATTTAGATTTCAATGATCCTCTGACAGACCTGATGAGGTGGCAGTGAAACAACCTTTAATTTCAGAGCAGCAAATTACAGTTTTTCATTCATAGATTAACCGTTTTATTTGTATAAATGCACAGTATAAATTTAAAACATTGGGATGCATGCTATATCGGCCACCATATCGGTATCGGCAATAAATGCTCATTTTTAATATTATCGTTATCGATCCAATAGGAAAATTAGGCTGATATATTAAAGCCAATAAATAATTATTTTCTTCAGCTGAGACAGATGGGCGTTGTTTGCAATGATGGATTTGAATTGCTTGGAATAACTTCGAAAAAGAAAATACAGCTAAGGGCAGCATGTGCAGCACAAATCTGTCATATAGGCTCCATAAAATTATAATGAGAATCCAACTGTAAAAGAATGCTGTGAATTCTTTGTGCACCATTTTTCTTTGTGCGCCATTTTTCAGTGCATTGTTATAGGGAGTGCGCATCCACAGTGTTCACCTTCACGACTGGTACAGTCAAGTTCACTTGTGTATTCGCATGCTTTTGTGGAATTGTAAGTTGTAATATTTTGTGTGTGTGTATACATATATGTTTCAAACTTCTTCCATTAAGGGTAACAGAGACTACATGCTTCTGTGACCCTTCAATGCAGCAGATTTTTTTTCTGAACTCTCCCCGATGTGTGGCTTGACATAGACCTGTTTCTGAGCTCTACAGGCAGTTCTTTTGACCTCAGGGCTTGGTTTTTGCTCTGATATGCATTATCAGCTGTTAGACCTTTTATTAAGATGTGTGTGCCTTTCCAAATCATACCCATTCAACTGAATTTGCCACAGGTTAACTTTACCTGAAGTGTAGTAACATCTACAAGCAATATGAATGCTCCTGAACTACATTTCAACTGTCCCAGATAAGGGTATGAATACTTACGCAATGGAATCATTTAAGTTTTTTATTTTTAATAAATTTGTGAAGATATTAATAACCAGTTTTTTTGCTTTACCATTATGGTGTACGGAGTGTAGATTAATGTGGAAAAAAAGTAATTTAAAGCAGTTTAGCATAAGACAGCAACATAACAAAACGTGAAAAAAATGAAGGGGTATGAATACTTTCGCAAGGCACTGTATATATATATATAGGATGAGTTTGGTTGAGTTAATTAACGCTGCAGTAAAGCGCTTCATTTGTAGGCTCATAAATAATTAATTACTGTTTCACCAACAAATTGGACTAGAAACAGTTCCATTATAGAGTGCTGGATAATATGATGTAAATTTAGGCCAACTTGCAGTTAGCATCACGCTGGTTCCCTTGACAAAACCCCAATAGGATTTTCCCATAGGCTTTTGGATTATCGCAAAAAAAATAAGCTCTGTGCTTAACAAAAAATTTATCCTTACACGTTTTGTCCATCAAGATAATTTTCACAGATGAACTCAACTTTTATAACTTTTGAAGCCTAAATGCAGTCGCCAGAAGCAAAAAGCTAATGGTACGCTATAAGCGAACTACACCTTGATCCCACAATTTCAACATGACCACCACTAACCCTCTGACAGCTCTTTTATTCTTTTTCTAAAAACATTTTCCCGGAAAGTTTGAATTAGAATTGTCTGTAAGTGCACAATTATAAGCATAACGAGACTGTAAAAGGGGACTGAGCTTACTTGTTTGATGTGATGACGTTTAATATTGCCGACGGCCTCTGTAGTCCGATTTAGCCACTTGTTAGCAACTGTCTTTTTCAAGACATGTAACAGCTTTTAAAAATCATGAGTAGGGTAATACTGATGTATTTTATCATGTAAAATAAAATGTGAAAATATCTTGAACTGATGTTAATCACAGACCTTATTTCAGCCATTTAACCAAAAACCCATTAAAAAACCCAATGACTTTAGGATGATGGAACCGGAAGTGCTAAAATGCTAACTTGCTTCCAGATTTTGGCCTACAAAACTATGTCATGCTTCCACCACTCTATTAAAAAAACTGCCTTCTGTGCAATTTAATTATTTTACTACTCATATATAACTATTTGAGTGTTGATTAAGTTTGATGAATTAATTGATTATTAATTGATTATTTATGTTTGATGGTTTATGGTTTTCATCCATGTGAATCCTGAATTTTCGCTTTTGAACCATAGTTTTAATTTCTACGTATCCTTACTGACTAATAAAATTATCTTTTTCTTTCTTAAATTGATGAGTGGGGTCAAAAGTCAGTTGCTAGCATTGATTTGTACTCACTAATAAAGTAAATCATGACTAATAATGAATATTAATGGCCGTATGTGAATATGTTTAAGTGCATGCAGAGAGGCTGTTTTTCTCTTTCACCAGCTCCAGCTACTCTTTCTGCTCCTCCTCTTTCCCGGCCGGTTTTTTGTTTTTCTCCTCTGGGATTTTGGCCTTCTTTTTTACTGTTACCTCCATGATTTTACTGCTGATGTTTATCTTAATGCCACACTACTTGCTGCTGCTGTTTCTACATCTGCAGCAGATGCATGTGACACCGCGCTCTACTGTCGCCTGCTGACCGAACTGAATACTGCAGCACATTACCTCCACCCTCCGGCTGCACTGAGTACTGCACTGTGCATATTTACATCATTGTACTTTAGATTTTTCAGAGTATTGTACCCTATTATAACGAATTTGTATCATTTTTTTACCCAAATATAAGAATAGCTATCAGCACATTTTTGTAACTACGGTAAATTTGTCACCGCCAACAACAATTCACTCACCCCAATTTTGAGGAAATTTATTACAAAACTATGAAGGAAACTGAAAGTGCAGCACCTTTAACTTGTACTTGCTGGGTTGATAAACTATAAATGTAATTTCATTTTTTGTGTCTGGTAATTCATATTTAGTTTTTTAATTTATTTATAGCCTATGAAAAACACATTGAATTAACATTCTGTTGTACTGTAACTTACTTTTACAAAACAAAACAAAATATTACGGCACACGGATTCCTTGGATTAACAACACTTTAATCCAGACCGAATTCACATCCCTATCTCCCTTCTCTCTTCTGCTCTCTCTTATCTAATTCTATATCTCCTCCTAGTGTTCATTCTTTGTAATAACAAATATGCAAACACAACATCCCCCCACGACGTAATATCTTAACCTTACACCTAATTATGAATAACAACAACAAAATTCCATATCAAGCAATTACAGTGTACCCAAGAAAGTACAATTATTTGAACATTACTTTTCCTTTTAAGAACTTCCTGAACAGATTATTGCTTACACTAAATAACCAAATTTATGTTAATTATAACAGGCAACAGAACCAATGTATAGGCAACATGTAACTATACATTTACATCTTGAAATCCTCGACCCATGAGGGAGGCCTGCTCGTTCTTGATGAAAGTGAAGGTGAAGTTTCTTCCACCCGCTCAGGTGCAGGATTAAGCATCTGAACAGCTTGTGCTAGTTGCGACGAATGCCATTTCCTTCCATCCTCTAGTAAGTAAGTACTTGGACCCACATGTTCCTCAATTGCAACAGGGTCTGAAAATTTGCAATGTCCCTTCGGCACATGAAAGGGCTTACGCACTCGCACCTGGTCCCCCTTTTAAAGGATAAGTGTTTGTGCACTGTGTTTAGCATCAGTGTAGCTCTTCATCTGTGATTGCTTAAGGACAACTCGCTTACGAACAGTCGCTGGCTGGAGGGTACTGGCAGGAGGAGGAAGTGCAATGTTCAGTTTTGTTCTCATCTTCTGCCCATGAAGCAGTTCAAAGGGAGAAACTCCCATGGTGGCATGTGGAGTAGAACGGTAAACTTGGAGAAAGTCAGTAACCGTATGCTTCCATGGCCTTAGACTGTACTATAGCCGACTGTACACAGTCCTTAAGAACCCTGTTAAAGCGTTCTATGGCACCATTCGCTGCTGGATGATACACAGCTGTGCATACTGGAGTAATGCCTCGTTCTCGCAGAAAAGTTGTGAACGCATCTGAAGTGAGTTGTGGCACGTTATCCATAACCAACTCAACCGGGTAACCATGGCGACTAAAGACACCATTGAGAAAGTCAATCACAACACCAGTGGTCACGGATTATGTAAAGGCCACTTCCGGCCATTTGGAATGGTAGTCAATCAAGGTAATAGCATACTTACAGTCCCAAACAGTGGTCTCAAACGTACCAACAATGTCCGTGCCCAGTTTACTCCATGGTGCCTCTGGGAAGGGAACTGGTTGGAGAGGGGCGGTAAAAGTCTGTGCAGATTTATCCAATTTTTGACACAACTCACAAGAGGAGACCTGTGTCTGGATCACTTTATCCATTCCAGGGAACCAGTACTGTTCACGTACGTGCTGCTTTGTTCATATGATTTCCTGGCGACTCTCGTGCGCAAGCGCTATTACTGTGTGTTGCAATGTCACTGGAACTACTAGAGGGGTCTCTCTATATAACACTTTGTAATTGACACTAACACAGAGGTCCGGACACGAGGCTGCAGCAGTTTCAAACTCGCTTGGTGAAATCGCGGTCAAGGAGGTAGACAGCAGTGAAACTAGCTCTGGTTCATCGTCGGGGTTGGAAGCAGAGGTAAGAGGAAGGGGTAACCGTGACAGGCAGTCCGCAGCATGGTTTGATGAACCAGCACGATACACCACGTCATAAGTGAAGCACAGAAGGCAAGCTGAACACCGCGCGATACGCTTCCCAGTCCGTCCAGCTCCCCGTGTAGACAGCAAGATTGTCAGCACCTGGTGATCAGTGCGCAATGTGAAACGCCTGCCCCAGAAGTATGTGCGCCACTTTTCGACTGCCCAGACACATGCTAAAGCCTCCTTCTCCACAGTTGAATAACGCCTTTCAGCCGGAGTTAAAGTTAGTGACGCAAATGCCACAGTGCATTCACTGTGGTCTGGGTGCACCTGCGATAATATCGCCACCAGACCACAACTAGATGCATCAGTGGACACTATGACTGGCAGTTCTGGGTTAAACAGGGCAAGTGCTGGACTGTCCACTAAGTATTTCTTTACATCCATGAAGCTTTGCTGAGCCTTCTCAGTCCATTCAAATTCAGAATCCTGACACAGGCATGCACGCAACGGTTCAACGAGTGTGGCATAATTAGGTATGAACTTGTTATACCAGGATAACATACCCAGGAAGGAGCACAGACTGGTGACATCAGTCAGGGCTGGGGCCTGCATTATTGCTTGCAAATGTTCTCCGTCAGGTTGGATACCATCTCCATTCACCATGTGCCTGAGAAAGCACAGACAGGACTGACTGAAATTGCACGTTTTTTCATTCATTTGCAGACCAGCCTCGCTGAGACGTTTGAGCACTGCATCCAATGCAATTTCATGTTCTTGCCATGTACGTCCGAAACAGATGATGTCATCTAAGTAATTCTGTACATTGGGGATGTCTTTGAGTATAATTGAAATCATTTCCTGAAATGTGGCCGGAACCGATGCTAGACCATACAGGACACAGCAAAAACGAAACAGCCCGTTGTGTGTGATAAAGTCTGTAAGGTCACGGCTATCTGGGTGGAGCAGAACCTGATGGTAAGCATTTTCCAGATCAATGGTGGGAAAAACTGTTGCACCTGTCAAAGCAGCTAGGGTCTTGTCCATGTGTGGCAGAGGGTAAGCGTCCACTATAATGGCCTTATTAGGCTCCCTCATGTCAACACACAGTCTGATTCCTCCTGTTTTCTTTTGTGTTACCATAATCTGTGAAATCCATGGTGAAGCATCCACCTTCTCTATTACACCTGCGGCGAGAAGGCGGTTCAGCTCGTCAGACACAGAAGCACGTACTGAGAAAGGAAGACGTAATTTTTGTCGCACAGGTACAGCAGAGGGTAAGACTTTCACCTTGTACATGAACCCTTTCACACAGCCTGTCCCAGCGTGAGGTGCAGAAGAGGAAAGCTGCATCAGCGGCATCGGAGGAAGAGAAGCAGGTAAGTTGGAGACTAGTGCAGAAGTAATTGTATTCCCTTCAATGCAGAGCTGGAGAGCAGATATCAAGTCCATCCCCATTAAAGCAGTTCCTGACTCCACAATGAAGAAGGTAGCAGGACATTTGACATTGTCTTTTATAACAGTAGCTGGCATACAGCCAAGCACCTCAATAGGCCAGCGCGAGTAAGTAACTAATCGTGTGGTCGATGGCTGCAGTTTAGTAAGTAACTAAATTTGGGTCTCAGTTGCGATGGCTGCTGCCAAAGTAAGGTTAAGTTTTAGGAGAAGTCTCTCACGAATCCGGGGATCCGACACATGCTCTATAAATTGATCTTGGATTATGTCCTCTGTATTAGGAAAATCACAAGTCGCTGCTAACTGTCTCAGTTCAGCGATATAGTTCACTATGGACTCATGAGCGCCTTGCACTCATTTCCGGAAATTATGACGTTCCACCACATTTCAGGTGTAAAATGTGTGCTCAATGCAGTGATAGCAGTCTCTAGTGTATCTCCAGTCTCTGGTAAAATATCAAAAATCCTTTGCCCTTTAGTTCCTAAGCAATGAAGCAGTAAAGCTCTTTTCCTCTCCTCTGGCCAAGCATCACCTGTAGCTCCCACAACGAGGAGATAATTGTGGAACATCCTTATCCACGTTGTGAATGGAATGCTGGGCTCACACTCTTATTTCTACTCACCAAGGTAGAAATAAGTCTGGGAATGGAGCATTCAATGTAGCCATTGTTGCGTAATATAGTTGTAAACCACCTCGTCGCCAATTTGTTGTACTGTAACTTACTTTTACAAAACAATAAAAAATATGATGGCACACGGATTCCTTGGATTAACAACACTTTAATCCAGACCGAATTCACATCCCTATCTCCCTTCTCTCTTCTGCTTTCTCTCTTATCTAGTTCTATTCTTTGTAATAACAACTATGCAAACACAACACATTCTACATAAAATACATACAGGTTTCATCTTTTCAGTATCAGAATGTTCCATGATGATCATATTCGATCTGTGCTGATATAAACCTACTGCATCGGTCCTGTTCACACACATTCCCTTATCCAGTCATAATATTTGTCTGATCTAATTTCTGAACATTTCTACAAAATGAAACTGCATATATGTTACCAAAGAACATTGTTTTGTTTTTTCTTCAGATCTGTGTGACTGTGCAGATAAATATGATTCTACTGCTCAAGTCAAGTTAAGTCACCTTTATTTATATAGCGCTTTATACAATACAGATTGTGCCAAAGCAGCTTTACAGTGTTAAACAGGAAAAACGTGTGCTGATCATGAAAGAAGATAATAGAAAACCATCAGTTTATCAGTTAAAGTCAGTTCATTGTTGATTCAGTGATGTCATCATCCAGCTCAGTTCAGTTCGCTTCCAATAGTGTCTGTGCAATCAATTCAACAATGTTGCCAGAAATTGTGTCCCCAACTAAGCAAGCCAAAGGCGACAGTGGCAAGGAACCAAAACCTTGGCAGAATCCAGGCTCAGTTGAGGGGCCGGTTCTCCTCTGGCCAGATGAAACAAGCATGGTGTGGTTAAATTCCGGGCTGTAACACATGTCGGATTGAGCAGAGGACTCGATTGGTTCCCGTGGTCTTGTGCCAATTGCCGATGAGGTCTTCACAGGGGATCTGTCACTAGGGCTCATCTAGTTGACTTGTAGTGTTGGGAAGGTTACTTTGGAAATGTAATTGGTTACAGATTACAAGTTAACCTATTAAATGGTGTAACTATTTCAATTACTTTATTAAAGTAATGTAACCGATTACATTTGATTACTTTTCTATATTTCTAACGAATGTTTCCAACTGTTAATCATTTTCAAACATTTAAACCAGACAGGGTTAACCTTACAGTAGTACTCAACTGATTACTGTCAGACTTTTAAAATTCTTCATTACTTGAATTAAGATTATAATAATTTAATTTTAAAGCACAGACACCACAAAATCAGACTTTAGCAGCTCTTTTTACTTTAAGATCGTTCTGAGGTTAAAGGGGTCATATGATGCGATTTAAATTTTTCCTTTCTCTTTGGAGTGTTACAAGCTCTTGGTGCATAAAGAAGATCTGTAAAGTTGCAAAGACTAAAGTCTCAAATCCAAAGAGATATTCTTTATAAAAGTTAAGAGTCAGCCACGCCTACCTAAAACGGCTCGTTCTAACACGCCCCTACATGTCTACGTCACTATGTGGAAATATTAGCATAATGCCGCCCAAATGTGCACGCAAAGAAAGAAGGCGTAACTTTTATTCTCACTGTAGTATTGTTGATGCTGCAGCCATGTCGTGAAGACGCTGTGTGTTTCGTTGTGAAAGCGAAACTACTTTGTTTAGTCTTCCAAAAGAGGACGATATCTGCTTCGTCATGCCTGGAGCTGATCCATGCTGGTTGCTGAGGAAATACTATAACTTTGCGCTGTGGATCGCCGGATCGGCTTTCACCGTGGACGAAGCAGAGGCCAGCCCGGGGTCGTCACTTGTGGGTGCTGCAAGCCCTCCAGACGCTCCTTCGTCGAATCCGCCGCCTCTGCTC
>NW_015552528.1:361804-363085 GCF_001515605.1 Sinocyclocheilus anshuiensis | reverse complement strand
TTTTAACCTTAAACCGCATAAACACATTTCATTACACCAAATACACAAAATAATGTTCTTTTTAGCAGCATCATATGACCCCTTTAATACAGATTTAAAATCATAACAAGAAATAGTTTAATAGCTATGATACTGTTTTTGAAGTAAAAATGTTCATAGTTATGACAGGAAACACTGGCAACTAACAATGCCTTGGAAAAAAAACAGTTAATCTTAAAAAATTAAGCATATACAGTACATAAACCCAAATAGGAAATGAAACCTATTAAAGAATAAAGTAATATATAAAACAGTTCAAATATGCATATACCAAAGATGTGAGAACGGAAGGCTATCACTTTCATTGTTATCCGTAATTTACATTTAAAACGAAACTTAATTTACATGTTGAGCGGGAAGATGAATGTAATACAGTATAAAATGTTTGTGCTGAGGATGTTCGGTGTTCATTCTGACTCCGTTGAACCCAAGGTACTACATGTACTTTGTCACTGCTATGCTGCAATAAACATCTTCATCGAGATCTTCCACTTCCTCATCACTTTTTCTTACATGGGTGTGTCTACAGATTTCTTGCCATATGTTTCTTGCATCTCACGACTATGTCGTGTATGAAATAATGTCTGTGTGCATGTGTGTAAAACAACAAACTAAAGATTTATATATAATCATTTGTAATTGTATATACATTGTTGTGATTAATTGTGGCTGGAACAATAATGTAGCTGTAAAAATAGTTGCCTGCTGAAATTGAAATGTATATACATCTTCATCATGATAAGGCCCTTAATGGGTTAGCTCCTGCGTACCTAACTAGTCTTCTACCACACTACAATCCATCACGCTCCCTAAAGTCGCAAAACTCTAGACTTTTGGTTGTACCTAGGATAGCAAAGTCCATGGGCTCCGAGCTCGGCAAGACTCCCGAGCCCGGGGCACCCTCCCCCTGTCCGGAGAGAGGGGTCCGAGCTCGGTGTCCGAGGCCCAAAAGCGCTCCCCCAAAAGCAATTAAAACAGGACAGCAGTACTGCAGTTATATCTGATCAAATGCACATTCATGAGTTCACACTTACATATAATTAAATAAAGGTTATGCGTATTTGGTGTGCTGTCCAGGGAGAGGGTGGCGGAGGGATGCTGAAAGTCGAGAGATAACGAAGATAGGACGTACTTGGTTATTTATAGGAGTTTTCTCTTGTGCTGATTGGATAAATGGTGTAATCACTAATGATGAACTGGCCGTGTTAATTATCTGTGCGTGCTCCTCCCGAAATTTGTTTA
>NW_015552528.1:360644-361107 GCF_001515605.1 Sinocyclocheilus anshuiensis | reverse complement strand
CGGTGTCCGAGGCCCAAAAGCGCTCCCCCAAAAGCAATTAAAACAGGACAGCAGCCAGATACGTGCATTTACAACCCCCCAAAAGCAAGGCTTAATGTTAGAGGGGTGCTGAGAATTTGGCTTCTGTGGAAGTGTTCCGTGCTGAAGTGGGGGAAATACAGAAAAGGCTCCTGCGGGAGCGGACACTGCTGCGGAAGTAGAGAATTACAGAAAAGGCTCCTGCGGGAGCAGACACTGCTATGGCAGTAGAGAAATACAGAAAAGGCTGCTGAGGGAGCGGACACTGCTGCAGCAGTGGGGAAATACAGATAAAGGCTCCTGCGGGAGCAGACACTGCTGCGGCAGAGGGGAAATACAGATGAGGCTCCTGCGGGAGCAGACACTGCTGCGGCAGTAGGGAAATACAGATAAAGGCTCCTGTGGGAGCAGACACTGCTGCGGCAGAGGGGAAATCCAGAAAAAG
>NW_015552528.1:356509-360243 GCF_001515605.1 Sinocyclocheilus anshuiensis | reverse complement strand
ACACTGGCGGGGCAGTGGGGAAATACAGATAAAGGCTCCTGCGGGAGCAGACACTGCTGCGGCAGTTGGGAAATACAGAAAAGGCTCCTGCGGGAGCAGACACTGCTGCGGCAGTAGAGAAATACAGAAAAGGCTCCTGCGGGAGCAGACACTGCTGCGGCAGTGGGGAAATGCAGATAAAGGCTCCTGCGGGAGTGGCTTGGACGGTGCTGCGGAGGTAGGAAGGTACCTGCGAGGTCATTACTTGTGGCAAAGGGGCAATTGAAAAACTCCTGCAGGAGCGGGGGGCTGTTGGGATGACAAATGGAGATGGACAGGGATGGACTAGGGAAAAAGGGGGCGACTGATGAGGGTTTGGTGGGCTTTCTTGATGTGTAAGCGGTCCGAACGGATGTAGCTTTTAAAGGCTTCTGATGACCAGCGACCGAGTGACTGGATCTGCTATTGGGAAAGGCCTTTTTGAGCCGCTGTGGTGGCTGCGCCTATTCTAAAAGAATGGCTGGAAAAATCATTGGCTGGGATACCGGAAAGGAGTAGAACAGACTTGAAATGTTTTTGGAACTAAAAACGGGAGACGGGGCGGTTAGAGTCATCGGAAAGTGATTTGGATTGTGATTTCCTGAGCTGAAGGAAGGCTAGGAGGGCTTGGTATGGGAGTATAGGTGATTGAAGGTTGAAAATATAAATAAAGTGGCCTTTCTTTGTCTGGTCTGTCTTACTTTGCTTTATAAAGAATGACATGGCTTCGTCGTCCAGGACTGCTAGATCGGAAATAGTGGGGTGGATATTCGGGTTAAAGGTGGAAGTGGTAGTGAGCTCGGAGCATCTGAGAAAGCCGAAGAAGGCTAGGATAAACATAGCATCGAGCGTACGAGTGGTGTGGATGGAATGGTAACCTCTGCGGAGTGTGGAAATGCATTTAGTCAAGATTTTTAGGGTTATGGGTTGCCTGGTGTCTGGGCGAGTGGGATGGGCTCTTTGAATGACTTTGATGAGAAGCTTCTGATGACCAGTGACCGAGTGATTGGATCTGCTGTTGGGAAAGGCCTTTTTGAGCCGCTGTGGTGGCTGCGCCTATTCTAAAAGAATGGCTGGAAAAATCATTGGCTGGGATACCGGAAAGGAGTAGAACAGACTTGAAATGTTTTTGGAACTAAAAACGGGAGACGGGGCGGTTAGAGTCATCGGAAAGTGATTTGGATTGTGATTTCCTGAGCTGAAGGAAGGCTAGGAGGGCTTGGTATGGGAGTATAGGTGATTGAAGGTTGAAAATATAAATAAAGTGGCCTTTCTTTGTCTGGTCTGTCTTACTTTGCTTTATAAAGAATGACATGGCTTCGTCGTCCAGGACTGCTAGATCAGAAATAGTGGGGTGGATATTCGGGTTAAAGCTGGAAGTGGTAGTGAGCTCGGAGCATCTAAGAAAGCCGAAGAAGGCTAGGATAGACATAACATCGAGCGTACGAGCGGTGTGGATGCAATAGTAACCTCTGCGGAGTGTTAGTCAAGATAGGACTATCTTATAGGTTGCCTGGGGTCTGGGCGAGTGGGATGGGCTCTTTGAATGCCTTTGATGAGAAGGGACGTCTTTGAAATGGCTATTTGAGGTGAGGGTGAACCGTATATGAGTTTATGGAAAAATTGAATTCCGCTTAGATAGCTTTTAATGGAGCTGACTTGGAGGTTTTTGTTAATGTTGAGGTGCGATATAAATGAAGTGATAGAGAGTAGGGAAAAATCGGGGAATGGCAGGTTATAGGCAGAATGGAACGCTTTAAAGCATTTCCATGCTGTTAAATAGGATTCCAGGGTTCTGGGGGAAACGGCTTGAAAAATAGAATCAAGGGAAGCCTCGAGGAGAGGTCTCAGAGGATGATTCAATGGAATATCAGCTCTAAAAGTGCTGAGGATATTAGCGGCTGAGGTAAATCTAACAGCTGGGAGGGCCACGTAGAAGCGAACCAGCGGTTTTGGTAAAATCCTCCGAAACCGACGGAGGGGGCAGCGTCGGTAAATAATTGGATGTCGACGGGAGAGGAAACCAAATCGCTGTAAAAGAAGGATAAGCCATTCCATTGTTTAAGGAAGGATATCCACAGACTGAGCTCGTCTCGGCATGAATTGGTTATAGATATTTCATCCTCTAGCTCGTGAACGGAGGACGCAAGAGAGAGGAGGTGAGAGATGAAGGGGTGGCCTTGCGGAATGATCCGCATTGCGAAATTTAGATGACCGAGCACGGATAGCAGCTCACGTTTGGAGCAGTTTGGGTTGGCTAAGAGAGTGGAAGCCACCAGAATCGTTCTGTCGATTTTTTCCTTGGGTAGAGAAGCTTGGAACCTTTGTGAATCTAGGTTGATTCCCAAAAATTCGATGGAAGTGCTTGGGCCTGAAGTTTTGTCTTGAGCGAGGGGAATCCCGAGCTCTGCGAAAACCTTTTGCGTTGTCGCAAGGTGCGCTGCTGGGATGGAGTCGGGGGGTGATAAAATTAAAAAATCGTCTAAGAGATGGATTAAGTAGGGCACAGCGTAATTGTTGGAGAGGATCCAGCAAATTGCTTCTGATAACATGTCTAAAGTTTTAGGGCTGCTTCTGCAACCGAATGTGAGGCAGACGGAAAAGTAAAAATTTTAGTCGGTTTCTTTCGTAATTAGAAGATCGACTGTTTCGGGTTTGGCGAGAGCGGACTGTTTGAGCGAGGGGAATCCCGAGCTCTGCGAAAACCTTTTGCGTTGTCGCAAGGTGCGCTGCTGGGATGGAGTCGGGGGGTGATAAAATTAAAAAATCGTCTAAGAGATGGATTAAGTAGGGCACAGCGTAATTGTTGGAGAGGATCCAGCAAATTGCTTCTGATAACATGTTCCGGGTGAATAGGCATCACTTTAAAGGCAGAGGTGATGTCGACTTTGGCCAGCCAAGCGCCGCGACCCGCGTTTTTGATCAGGGTAATGGCTTGGTCAATGTCATGGTAGTGGAGAGAAAATTCTTCGAGCGGAATGAGGCTGTTAACGCTTGGGAACGGGGAATTATGCGGGGATGAGAGATCGATTATGAGGCGTTTTTTACCTGAGAATTTCCTGGTAGCTACACCGATGGGGCTAACACGGAAAACATTAAAGGGAGGGACGGAAAAGGGGCCGATCATGAAGTTTGCGTCTGTTTCTTTTTTAATTAGGTGATCGACTGTTTCGGGTTCAGCGAGAGCGGACTGAAGATTGGGGCAGATGAGGCTTTGGGAGGGGAGAATTTCGACACCGGGATGAAAACCATGTGAGAGGCCCGACAATAGATAGTTAGAGAAATCAGAGTCAGGGTGATGAATCAATTCAGAAGATAAACGGGAGACATTTACAGGAGTCGATAAGTATTGCTTAGCATTTTTATTTGCAGCTTTCTTGACAGGGCAAATCAAGCGGGCGTGAGCGCCGCCACAAAACTTGCAAATATGCATGAATCGGCAGCGTTGTCTTGAGCATCTGCCAGCATTGAAGCTGGTGCAGAGCTTTCTAAGTCAGGGTGATGAATCAATTCAGAAGATAAATGGGAGACATTTACAGGAGTCGATAAGTATTGTTTAGCATTTTTATTTGTAGCTTTCTTGACAGGGCAAATCAAGCGGGCGTGAGCACCACCACAAAAATTGCAGATATGCATGAATCGGCAGCGTTGTCTTGAGCATCTGCCGGCATTGAAGCTGGTGCAGAGCTGTCTGCTGGAGAAGGATGGGGGGCGGG
>NW_015552528.1:354860-355804 GCF_001515605.1 Sinocyclocheilus anshuiensis | reverse complement strand
GTGCAGAGCTTTCTACTGGAGACGGATGGGGGGCGGCGGTTGGTGGAAGTGGGGAGGGAGGGGTTGGTTGGGGTGTTTGGAAAGTGTCGTACGTAGCTGGTGGATTTGGGCTGGGATGGTTCGGGGCTGGGAGGAATGGATGGGTTGACAAAGGGGCACGTTGTGGTGGAGTGGGAGATGGATTGGCATACAGCACATGTGATGTTACGGCAGCCTAGAAATACCCTATTGTGAAGTTCAGTGTCCAAAGCCCCCCAGTAAGGACACTGATAGCACATTTTGCTGAAAATAACTTGTGGTACGTGTAGAAATGGGAGCCCCCGTAAGTGGATGGGTTGACAAAGGGGCACGTTGTGGTGGAGTGAGCGATGGATCGGCATACCGCGCATGTGATGTTACGGCAGCCTAAAAATACCCTATTGTGAAGTTCAGTGTCCAAAGCCCCCCAGTAAGGACACTGGTTCTATTGGGCTACTCGGATAGCACATTTTGCTGAAAATAACTTGTGGTACGTGTAGAAATGGGAGCCCCCGTATGATAGCGCGAGCTCGGCGACAATAGTGAGATAGTCGCCGAGCTCGCGTCTCCTGTGAGGAAAAAACGGAACAGATGACTTCAGTGTAACGATTGAAAGTGATGGCGAATTTGGGAAAATGATAGAATACGAGATTGAATATATGCTGTTTTTTAAGGTGACTGAAAATTCGCCGTAGTCAATTTGGCGGTCGATGGACGAAGGTGAAATAGGAGACAGAAGGGAAAAAAGATCTACGTCCACACCTGAGAGAATTTGGTTCCGAATGTTGCTGGATACAGGGTGAGGGTCCAGGGCGAGGGCGTTTGGTGGCATAGGTAGGGGCGTGGCTGTGGACAGACAGTAGGATGAGTGGGCATCGGGGATGGGGGGGGGGAAAGTAGCCGCAGGAACCGCCTGCGGAGGCACG
>NW_015552528.1:339123-354798 GCF_001515605.1 Sinocyclocheilus anshuiensis | reverse complement strand
GAGGGGGAGGGTCCAGGGCGAGGGCGATTGGTGGCATAGGTAGGGGCGTGGCTGTGGACAGACAGTAGGATGAGCGGGCATGGGGGATGGGGGTGGGGAAAGTAGCCGCCGGAACCGCCTGCGGAGGCAAGCTCGTGCTTGGAACGGTTCGGGGGGCGAGATCAGAAGAAAGAGCAGGAAAGAGAGAGGGAATAACGGGCGCCAGAGCCTGCGCCATTAGCGGAGGCGGCCTCACACTTTGGTAGGCTCCGGGGGCGGGCAAAACATACGGAAGAAGTGGGGGAAATGGGGGGCGCTGGAGCCTGCGCCATTAGCGGAGGCGGCCTCACGCTTTGGTCGGTCCCGGGGGTGGGAAAAACATAGGGAAGGAGAGATGGAATGGTGGGCGTCAGAGCTTTTGCTGCTAGCTGAGGAAGCCTCGCGCTAGAGCTGGATGGTGGGGCTGGGGGCCATGGGTAGGGGAGAGGGGTAAGGGTGGGGTAAAACAGGGACTGGGGATGGGGCTGCGCCGCTAGCGGAGGCGTGCACACGCTATCTTGGCGGCTTGTGGAGGCGCGCGCCGATGCGTCGCCTGGAGGATCTGCTGGCTGACGCTCGGAGGATCGGGAGTCGTTTGCTGCTGGATCTGGTGCACGCCCCAGGCTTGCCGAAGGCCTTCTGCTGAGGGGGAGGGTCCAGGGCGAGGGCGATTGGTGGCATAGGTAGGGGCGTGGCTGTGGACAGACAGTAGGATGAGCGGGCATGGGGGATGGGGGTGGGGAAAGTAGCCGCCGGAACCGCCTGCGGAGGCAAGCTCGTGCTTGGAACGGTTCGGGGGGCGAGATCAGAAGAAAGAGCAGGAAAGAGAGAGGTAATAACGGGCGCCGGAACCTGCGCCATTAGCGGGGGCGGCCTCATGCCTTGGTCGGCTCCGGGAGCGGGCAAAACATAGGGAAGGAGAGATGGAATGGTGGGCGTCAGAGCTTTTGCTGCTAGCTGAGGAAGCCTCGCGCTAGAGCTGGATGGTGGGGCTGGGGGCCATGGGTAGGGGAGAGGGTTAAGGGTGGGGTAAAACGGGGACTGGGGATGGGGCTGCGCTGCTAGCGGAGGAGTGCTCACGCTATCTTGGCGGCTTGTGGGGGCGCGCGCTGATGCGTTGCCTGGAGGATCTGCTGGCTGACGCTCGGAGGATCGGGAGTCGTTTGCTGCTGGATCTGGTGCACGCCCCAGGCTTGCCGAAGGCCTTCTGCTGCGGCCTGATGGTCGGAGGCTCATCCTTGATGGCGTGGTAGTTGGATCGGGCCGTGAATAAGGAGCACTGTGGCCCCGGTTTGTTTTGTCCTTAGCTTTGGACGGAGGAGTGGGGATTGGAGGTGGCGCCCCCACCTGGAGCGAAGCGTAGAGAGCTTGTAGCTCCGCCTTGTTCAGACGGTGAGGAACAAGGATGCCGGCGTTTGAGAGCGCTTGGTGTAGCTTTGACATGGTCCATTTCTCCGTAGCTGGAGCGGAGGAGAGAGCTGAGGCATAGGAGGACGCTGGAGAAGGTGGCTGACGCCTGGAAGGTGAGGGTGAAGGAAAATCTCGGCATCTGGAGGTATGAGTGGCGGCGATGCAGGAAGGCCGGCGGCCCCGAGGTGCAGCTGCGGGCTCAGTTGAGGTGTCCTGCGGAGCGCTGGTGCGCTGAACGTCGGCTGTAGACGCGGGAGGAGCTGTATTATCAAAGGTGTTGTCCTCGGGGAACAATTCGATCTCAGACATAATGCGGTGATTGGATGCACCAATGCTGAAAGTCGAGAGATAACGAAGGTAGGACGTACTTGGTTATTTATAGGAGTTTTCTCTTGCGCTGATTGGATAAATGGTGTAATCACTAATGATGAACTGGCCGTGTTAATTATCTGTGCGTGCTCCTCCCGAAATTTGTTTATAAACATCACTTATTATTCTTTAGCTTGGGTTAAACAAATCAATTTTGCTTGGTTGGAACAGCAGCTAAGCTAATTATGTCTCTATATGTTTCTCTGTAACTAGGATTTACACAAGCTTCAGTCTGGATCCAGAATACCTGAGAAGAGATGATGGCAACCCCTCAGAGGACCTCAGATGATGACAACCCTGAAACAACATAAACTACCAAACTTTGCTATAAGTTTGATTGCATCATATATTAATTGCTGTTAATAGTGTTCATCATCTGTTTGATTACGTATTTAATTGATTTTTCCGAACATTTCTGCCATATGTACATTAACTGACAGTCACCACTGATAAGCTACTACTAAATATATTGTAGAAACTTAATTTGCTGTAAAGTTGCTTTGCAACGATTTCTATCGTGAAAAGCACTATACAAATAAACTTGAATTGAATTGAATTGAAATGTTCCAAAGAGGCAGGAAAGTCTTAAAAACTCCCTTAAGGAAAGAAAAGAAAAAAAATCAGAAGAATAACAATTGTTATAAAACATATCCAGTCATTATTAATAGTTCAGTTTAATGAAAACAATAGACACAGTTGTAGTCTAAAGTTTATATACACCTTGCAGTATCTGCAAAATGTTATTAATTTAAGCAGTAAGAGGGTAGAGGGGTAGAATCATAAAAAATTGCAATTTCTGCTCTGATGAAGCAGTTTATTCCGCAAGGTGTATGTAAACTTTTGACCACATCTGCATTACCTAAGAGGTGAATTACCTCAATCATCAGGGCAACATCGTCGTAGTAGAAAGCTGCGAGATGATCGTTCAGATTTCCCATAAACAGCAGAATTCCTGACCACACCATCTTCACTGACACTGGGCTTTAAAAATAGACAACATTTTTACAAACATTTATTATTCCTGCTTTACAGGGAATAAAACATAACTTTATCAATTATCCAAATATAGATAAATATCCCAAAATCCATGAAAATAAAGAAAGGTACCTTCAATTTTTTTCTCAACTTGCCTTGCAAGCTTCTCTCGCACATCTTCATGAAGGATGTTCCTGTATTTACCATGGCTGGTACAGCAAAGCTGAAGCCCCCTTCCTTTGGTTTGTTACCTGTAAAATATATGATGATTAGAGGGGGGTCTGTAAATGCACAGGTGGGAATATATTACTTGAAAATGGAAAAGATTCAATGCATTTAAAATCCATAGGGATAGTGACTTAATGGCACCTTTAGCTTATAATGTGTGATCAGGGTGAGCTGACTGGGCAACAATTCATTAAAAACTTCTAACATCACCTCTTCAGTACTGGTCTGTGTTTCCACACTGTAACAAATCTCCAGTAACAAATCTGGAGTTATTCATTCATTTTGCAGGATCAGTACAGTTAAGTACAAAAATATGACATATTACAAACACAAGCAGTAACGGAACATCTCACTCTTCAAATGCAAAAAAGAAAAAACAACATTATTTCTAGAGGTGGCTGATACATTGAATATTACTGGTGGTTATAATATCGATTATATATATTAAAAAGGACAAGATCGGATCTGTGAATTTTGTTCAGTGACATTATATTGAATTTTAAATATTTTAGTTAAAATAAAATATTGTATTTTCAGTAGCCAAATTTCTTTGTCCACACACGCTATCACATTACAATATAAGAAATTATTATAATGCAGTCATAGGACACGATTAATTCACCTCCCGAGTCCATATTGCAAGAACTGCCGGGTTACGGTGAAAGCCGCACGAATGGCAAGACTAAGTTAAGAATAAAGAAAGCTTATATCAAGATATACTTACTTGATTCATTATCTGCCGTACATTGTCTCATCTGTAATTATCCAAACGTTTTTGTTCTCTTCTTGTTTGATCAGCAAAGTTCCCTCATGCATCTCGTTTACAGAAACATGGCGAACAGCGCATTTTTCAAACTCTGCTGAAGTAGCGCACCATCATGACATAGAATTTTTGGCGCAAGCTCATTTAACAACATACTTTGTGCATGGGCATGGTTAAATGTTATTTCAAGCTTTCCATTTCTGTTCAAGTTCAAGCTGTTGTAAATTATTGTGTAGTTAGACCAAAGACTATGTTTAGACTCATTCATGACTCATTCACCAAACTAAAAATAAATCATTATTTTACAGTGCAGTGTAGCCTAGTCTCATTAAAATCAAATGTATCTGAATGCAAATTAATTTTGTTTAGATTTGTTAAACTTCTGCTTGCAATTAATGCACTTAAATGTGTGTTTAAGTGACTTAGAACAACATAATAATATTGAAAGTATTCTGTACTCAGATGTAAATTACAGTACTATTACATACAAATACAGTACTCTCATACATGACACTGTATGTCAAATAGTATGTAAAAAATTAAACTTCATAGAGTTCATAGTGAAAAAGACATTTCAAGTGCATTAATGCACATAGTATATATTATAGACTAAATACATTTAAAATACATTAACAAATGTGATTTTGGAGAACACACTTAAGTTGACATTAAAATCAATTATTTTACATGTGCTTTAGTGTATTGATAAATATATCAAAATAAGTGTACTTATTTAAAACACATTTTACATAATTATGATTTTATTGTATGTTTAAAGGTGCCATAGAATGCAAAAATCACTTTTATAAGGTGTTTGAACACAGTTGTGTGGCCGCAGTGTGTGAAAACAACCAGCCTATAATGGTAAAAATCCACCCACTCATTGTTTTATAATCCCAATAAATCATAAACAGTCTCTCCACACGAGCAGTTCCAGATTTCTCACTACTATGACCTCATACTCGGGGAAAGTCCCGCCCATTTGTGACGCTCTCTGCCGTATTAGCACATACACAGCCCTGAGTGAGAAACAGCGGTCCGCCATTACTGTTTTCTTGCTGTAGCTGCTGGAGGTACAGTATCAGCGCCAAAGAGCCATTAAAAGTGTCGTGTGTTGGGATGCACCAACGATCATAGGAGTCTCCATAGACCGCTGAGGACACGGTGGTTAAAATTCATGTTCGAAGGAAATGTCCCGGGGAAAAAAACCGAAAAGTCCTATACTTTGTGCTAATCATTTTATGCCAGACTGCCTCACAAACGAGGGTCAGTTCAGCGCTGAAGTGCAAAGATTGCTTCTGAAAGAGGGATCGATACCAACGCTTTGTGCGCAAACGTCCAGACTCCAGACAAAGTAAGAATCACACCTCATATTTTGTTTTCCAAAAGAGCTTCTTGGCTCTCCGTAAGGCTAATGTTGCTAAAGCTACCATTGTCTTCGCCTGTTTTCACTAATGCTGCCTTCACGTGCTACCAGAATGATCGTAAATAGGAATGTGGTAGTTAAAAATTGGAAGCAATGTGGGGTCAGTAACACGGCCACCACCAGTTAAACCGTAACACTGGTATGCCCGCGAGCATGAGCTCTTGAAGTTCCGCACTCTTCTGAAAAGGGAGGCGGGAGCACCAGCTCATTTGCATTTAAAGGGACAAACACAAAAACAGCGCGTTTTGGCTCATACCCTACAAGTGGCAATTTCAACAAGCTATAAAAAATTATCTGTGGGGTATCTTGAGATAAAACTTCACATACACACTCTGGGGACATCAGAGAACAATTTAAAATATTGTATCAATGCATTCTATTGCACCTTTAAATAATACTTAATTAGACATTATTATAAAGTGCATTTTTAAAAAACGCACTTAAGTATGTTAAGACATTTACCCCCGGTTTCACAGACAAGGCTTAAAACTAGTCCCAGATTAAATGTAAATCTGAGTTGTTTCAACTGAAAGAAACTTGCACTGATTGATCTTAAAACATATCAGTGCCTTTGTTTTGTCTCAAGATGCACACCAGTAATGTTTTTTTCTAAGGTATGTTAATAAAAATTACTTAAATGTCCTAATTGAACTATGGCCTAATTCAGGCTTAGTTTAAGCCCTGTCTGTGTAACCGGGCCATTGTCATTAAAGTGTACTCTCTTTAAGTACACTTAAGTGGCTTTTAATTTTAATTGTATTATATTATTTGCAAGTTAACTTTTTAAAAAGTATACTTTTAAGATTTGAAATACACAAAAAATACACTTTTATTACAATTAAGCACACAAGGGACAATTTTTCACAAGGGATGTAAACAGAGATTTTTGACTTTTTCTGTCTTACTATTTGGATAAATGCAATGCACTTGCCACGCAATGTACTGGATCTTACATTAGTTCATTCGTGACAAATGAACCTGAAGTGATTTCATTCCCTTCGCAGTCATGTGACTTTCTGTAGTGGTGGCAAATAAATATTTCATACAGTGTTGTCAGACTGCACACACAACCCAGACAGAGAGAGAAAAAGAGAGACCCCTGCTGGAACAAAACCAGAGGAAGCAAACACTTACTGATAGAGCACTAGCACTACTACAGTTATCAGCTCTTCGGGAAGCTTCACTGAGGGCTTTTCATGCTACAAAGTCACTTACAATTACCCATTAAAACTTAGATCAAATTATGTAATTCAATAACAAAACCATTTTTATATGGATGTGAAATTTGGGGATCAGTACTACAGTCAATTGTAAAAATTGGGATAAAACTTCAGTAGAAAAACTACAATCAGAAATTGGCAAAAGATTTTTAGGGGTCCACAGAATGACATCTGACGCCTACAGAGCTGAACATCGAGAACCAGAAGAGATGTGTTTCAGTTCCATCAGTCGGACCCTGATTCATTCCCATGTAAAACCCCTCTAGCCAAAATCTCATCCTCCAAACACACTCAGTCTTCGCCTGACTGACTATAGCTGCAGCCCTAAACCATTATCAATGAAATTGACAACAATCAAAAAGACTCATGATAAGCAACAAAAACACAATTTGACTTCCAAAATAAACTCCAATGTTACTCTACCTTAAATAGAACCTCTAAATGAGCATATTTCATATTAATTAAACAATTAAACAAAGACAAATCCTCTCGGAATCCAGATGAAGTGATCGTGATCTCGTAGATGAACGTGGACAGAGAGAGCAAACGGAGGCTTCCTCATCTGTCCTAAATAAGAGAAACATATCCCCCCAGATTTTAAACACGGATTCCATCATGCCATATTGAGAAGATAATAGCACAGCTGCTAAATACCTGTTAGCATTCACAATGTTAGACACGGTTAGAGATCCGCTTGATTCTAAATGGAGCTTATTTCTTACTATGCTACATACGGCAGGATATATATGTGTATGTGTAATATATAATGTTTATATTTTATATGTTTATATATGATATGTTAATGCTTTGGCAACATTGTGCTACATTCTAATAAAGCTGATTTGAAACTGAAAAATGAAAACTGAGAGACCGAGCGAGAGTTCACTGGGGTCAGACCATCGTATGGCAAACATTAGGATCAGCGCTTCTCCCTTCTACACCACATCCCATTATACATCTACTTATGAAATGGATAGTTACAGTCCGTGATGCTGATTGGTCAGTAGGAGTGTTTTATTTACACTGTAAAAAATTACTGGGACATTAATTTTACGGTAGTATACCGTATTTGGAAGCGAATAACCGTAAATTGGCATTCCCAGAATTCCCTGCGTTACATTTAAAATTTGATGTTTTGTTGTTGAAATAACTATTTATTCTTAGTTTTTTCTATATTAGGGTTGTGTGTTACACCTAATGTTATTAAATGAATGTTTATTGCATTATTTCAGATAGGTTGGTATATTAACATTATATCAGATAATGAAATTACAGTATTTAAATGTAAATATAAGTTAAAACCATAAAACCTAAAATGCTGCTACCGTATTTTTTACGGTAAAATTCCGGCAACCACAGCTACCATTTTTTACCGTAAATTTTACGGAATTTTTTTTACAGTGTAGTATTAAGCACAGCTATGAGTGATTCACTGAACACATCTGTGTTTAACTGCGCAACACCCTTTACATAAACATGTTTGTTTTATTGGAAGAATTAATAGGCCCGCATGTTTAATGTCAATGTTTCTAGGTGCCATGGAAATAGACGAGTGATTTAAGAAACAAACTGGAGAGACTCCAGAGCTGAACTGAAGTTTATTTTGTTGGTTTTGCGTGGACTAATGCCTTGCTGAACAGGTCAGAGAGGCCAATGTTTTAGACATTTGTTTTGTTGGACAACTTGTAAACATGTATGCATGGAGTCACACTGAGAGCTCCAAATAGGGTTTTAACAGTGCCCTAAATATGAATTTAACAGAAAAGTTTGTTCTAAACCACAATACAAAGAAAAAAAACATATTAATGCACAAGCGATAGACAAATATGCTATTTCTTTGTTTATTTATTTAGAATTTACGTATTTAGAATTTATTTATAATATAAGCTATATTATTTTCAAACTGGAGCAAATTTGATATGAATCACATTTATCGACGCAGCGTTTCTGCACACCCTGACTAATAAACACCGTCCTAACAGTGGCGTGTCCACAAGGGTGGCACGGGGTGGCAACTGCCACCCTTAAAATGAGCTTTGCCACCCCAGTTGCCACCCCAAAGCAGCGTATTGGATCGAAGTGCATTGAGAGCGGAGCAGCGTGATTTTAACTGAAGCGGGGATCTTTTGAAAGTCAGAGAATTCTGGTTTTCGCTCGCTCTCAGAGTGCTCCACTACCGTTCAATCACTAGCACAATTAATGCCGTAACTATAGCCGTTCTAAACTAGTTCTGCCTACAAGGATTGTACTGCACGCACACATGTAGACACATAACGGATCACTAACACACAGAAACAAAAAATATTGTCAACGCTGCCCTATGATTTGTAAATAAAAATGCTTAGAAACAGAAAAGTTATACCGAAAATTTCTTTGTGTTTTGAAGTAATCAAAATCCACAGCTTCACTATTAGTAGAGCGACGTTGCACAGACAGGCAGGACTAATTTACACGTAATCGCGCTCTCACAAATGCATTCAAATAAATGTAATTTTACTGTGCTTCTATGTATCTGATTTAATAACCGATAAAATAACTGACGAAAATGTAGCCTACTATCATTTCATCCTTCCAAACAAAATTCACACTTCAAAAAGCTGCAATGACAGATTTAACTTTTAATTCTGATAACCTTTGAATCGTTTAATGCACACTTACTTAAAGGAAAGAAAATAACACATTCATTTTTTATTTTTTTTTGGTTATTATCATCATCATTATTATTATTATTATTATTATTATTAGCCTACTATTCATTCATTCATTCATTCATTCATTCATTCATTTGGTCTTATCTGATCTGCTCAAGGGCTCTTACGTTTACATAGGCTACTTTTATCCAGAGAAAACTGCACTGCATTTAACATACAGGCCTACATTTTTCGATCGAACCCATGATTCTGATGAGCAACATTTTACACATTTCTTTAATAAAAGTTTATAAATAATCAAAATATAAACAAAGTTTTTTTTGTTGTTGTTGTTGTTGTTTAGAATTTTAAATGAGCTCAAAATATTATTATCAAGTAACTACATAAATCGCTCACCCTTTGATTAACTATACATAAGGGAGTGGAAACGGCAAGTGAATACATGAATCAGTGATCCTCTGCAGCCATCTACTGGTCATAGTGGTAATGTCATGTCATGTTCATTTTATAAGTGTTTGTTTTCAACTAGGTAGCAGTAATCTTCTGCTTAATGAATAAATATATAAATAAATATGCAGATCTTCTTTAATGTGAATTTTACATCATGTTTACATTTTGTGTAAATATATACAAAAATATAATAATTTTGAAGAAAAAAAAGCATAAATCTTTTATGTTTTATAACTGCTTAACTAGTGTGAGTTTCTACTGTTAATCATTTTGAAACATTTAAAGCAGGCAGGGTTAACCTTACAGTAGAACTCAACACTGATTATTGGCAGACTTGCAAAAGCCTGCATCACTTTAATTAAGATTATAATCATTTCACTTTAAAGCACAGCCACTACAAAATCAGACTTAAGGACCTTTTTTACTTTGAGATCAATCTGATTCTGGTTAAATTCTGATCGTTCTGGTTAAATACAGGTTTAAAATCCTAACAAGAAATAGTTTGATAGCTATGATAATGTTTTTAAAATCAAATCTTTTCACAGCTATGACAGGAAACACTGGCATCTAACAATGCCTTGGGGGAAAATCAGTTAATCTTAAAGCATATGCATAAACCCAAATAGGAAATTAAACAGTTATTGAATATGCATGCATCTTATTCTGTGCTCTAAACTCCTGAAACATTGGTGCTTCGTATTTTAGAGCAGTCACTGCAATTAAGAAATAAATGAATCAAATCTGTATGTGCGTGTTTGTGTGACATTTTCATAAGTAACTGTAGGCTAATTTAATTACACGTTTTTTCTCAGTAACTGTAACAGATTGCACTTACATTTATTTTGTAATTAAATTACGTAATTCGGTTACATGTAACTAGTTACTCCCCAGCACTTGTGTTAGGGAATAGAATATATGGGGAGTACAAACACTGATCTATAGTTGCCACCCCTCGTTCTGCTCTTGCCCCCTCTTTGCCACCCCAAGTATAAAATCCTGGACACGCCCCTGCGTCCTAAACGCTTTCAGATATGAATTCATTCTATTCATTCAGGTTTTTTGTTAGAAAATGTACACTTATGAATGTGAAACTCAACCAACAAAATAAATAGATTAATAACAAAATCAGTTCTTGGACCCCTCCTCTTCTCCATATACACAAAAAAAAAAAAAAATAAAAAAAAATAACTCTCTCTCTTTATTTATTCCTTCTCTTTCTAGCTTGTACTTATTTGAACAATGTCTAAGAACTTGGTATTACAACCACTTCCTGTGTCTGTTTGCCTCTTAAGAAGAATCGCTTTATGTATCCCCCAATTGTAAGTCGCTTTGGATAAAAGCGTCTGCTAAATGACTAAATGTAAATGTAAATGTAACAAAAACGTAAAATGAAAGAGTACCTTTTCTTTGATAAACATAGAGACATCACACCATAACTACAGCGCCAGAAGACGTGGGGTACAGTTTCCAAGTGCAAAGAGCAATTCACATCAATATCCTTCTTAAACTTACTGAGAAAATGTTTAACAGGATAGAGTTTATTAATTATTTTGAAACAGATATCTTTTTATATTGTTTGTAACAAAAACTTGTGAGGTAATAACCAAATGCTTTCCCACTTAGGATTTCCAACAAATGTAGTCCAGTAAGCAATAGAGCAAGGCTTGGTAGCAGCCTCCTTTACAAACAGAGAAGGAATAGACTTGTTATTTTTAGGATCTCTGAACATACTGTACATCCACTGTACGTGGCTCTGACGTCACGAGCGCGCTCGGGCGTCATGACGTCACTTCAGCACCGTAGAGGAGAGACAGCTCCTTCCGCTCGACTGATGGAGCCGATGGGGCTCGACCCGGACCGGACGAAATCACGCCGAGCCTAGAGACGGAGGAGAGCGCGCTTACCGCGGAACCGAGAGGACAGCACCGGATCCACCCATCACAACAGCATCCTCCGGAGATACGGTAACGTTACTGCTCGAGCATCTGCTGGCCGAATATGAAGCGAGCAGCTCCGCGATGGAGAGCGCGTGAAGCACGGAAAGCGGCTTTAAACGCCAGCGGGAGAGATGCGTGCGTGTGTGCGTGTGTGTGTGTGTGATGGAGGGACACTCGCTGCGGTACCTCACGCGGCGCCTCGGCTCGACGCGTTCGCACGCGCCATGGACGCCAATGACATCACATCTGAACGAGCGCGTCCATTACTGCGCTTTCATCGGCGCGCCAGTCGCGTGCGTTTGCGCGATGCTTTCGACTGTACACGCACAACGACGCGCGTCAAGAATCGTGCCGTTCAGGACCGCACGCGCGCGTTTGTTATGCAATTGTGCCATATCGTGCAGAGAGCGCGAGCAGAAGTGCGGTGTTCTCCGCTCGACGCGCTCATATTCCGAATATACTTCATGCAGATACACAATAGATGGGTTTTGCAGTAAGCAGGGCCAGCCCGAGGGATTGTGGGTAAATGACAGATAACAGGTCCGTGAACACCAGGGGTTTGGCTTAGAATGTATATAGTGCATAAAGTGCATATTCAGGTGCTCTGTCACCATTTCATTGAATTAGCACGATTAGGAAATGATTAATATGAGCTCAAAACTATATGCATAACAGATTTATTGTAGAATTAGGATAATGATTTAAAATTGTTTTAGCTTAATATTTACAACTTGAACATCAACTACCAAAGGAACAAAAATCATTCTTGCGTCTGCTTTAATATTAAGACTACTGCATGCATATCTCCTCATGGGGCCCCAGCTCTATCACCTATAGCAGTGGTTCCCAACCGAGGGCCCTCAGTGATCCTGCAGGGGGGCCGTGAGCAATATATCACTAGAACTCTTAATATTATTAATATGTTGTAATAAGTTGAGTCTAAAATGTCATTTAATTTTAACTTTTTGTTAATTGAACTGCTGTATGAAATCAGTCACTTGTGCAATGTGTCATATTGCTGAACTATCACAGAAAACAATAGTGCTAAAATCACTGATATGATTATGAACAGGGATTGAAATTAACTTTTTCACTCACCAGCCAATTTGGCTACAACATTTTTTAAGTCACCAGCCATTCATAACGTCTACTAGCCAAACACTGAAATACACCAACAGTTTGAGGCCGTCTACACTGGGCGTGACAAAGCGACCGCTGCAAATCATTTTCTGTCAGTACCAGGGGTGTGCAATATTGACAAAAAAAATAATATCTCAATATTTTCTGGGATTTTATCAATAAAGATAATTACCGATCGGCAGACAGAATCACAGGGGCGAGACGAGAGGGAAAAATCCAGGAATACAGGCAAAGATCAGAAACCGCGGAAACAGGCAAGGCAAGGCAAAACAAGGAAAACACAGAGACTCGGAATGGGACTCGGAAAGGGGTACGGGCTAAACAATACTCAGCCGAGAAAGGTGGTTAGAGTGGGTGTTATATAGTGAGTGAGGTGATTAGAAACAGCTGTGTGCAATGAGTGCAATCAGTGCAGTGTGCAAATCGTGCAAAGAATGATGGGATATGTAGTCCGGGGTGCTATGCAACAGTTTGTGTTGTGCGAGAGTCAATGTAATGGAAAGGGTGACCTCTGGTGGTGAATAAACGGAAGTCCATGGACCGAATTCGTGACACAGTGAAAGAGCGCACTATAAAAGCGCACGCGCTCTAAAGCCTGTGTTGGTCTAACCAGACTTCATCTCGTCACGTATGCGTGCCTCTGTAGGTGTGTTTTGTTTAGGTTTTGCAATATACTCGATAATGTCATGATGTCTCACGAGTTCAGTATTTGTGCTAAACCTGCGCAGATTTGGCCTGCATGAACTTCCCCAAGAAATGAATGAGTGAACATAATTTACGAAAAGTAACCCGCCAAATTGGCTAGTGATTTGACAGCGTTACCCGCCACAGCTGATTTTTACCCGCATTTGGCGGGTTGGTAGGTGTTCATTTCAAACCCTGATTATGAATGATAAGAACTGAATGCAAATGCACACTAAGTTAATTGCATTCGTCATCGCAAAGACTGCTGTATAAATGAACCATTACACCTGTTCCAGAAGCGGGAAAATGAGCAACGGACCAACTGACAGAATACATCCTTATAGAAAGTAGAAAAGTCATGTTTGTGCTGCTAATGTTTAACATCTTTTCAATCCCTTTCTCCTGATAAACTGTAGTGCGATCAATGGCGTCTCATTGCAGAATGAAGTGAAGTGAAGTGTTGGGAAACACTCGCTGTATAAGGTGTGAATTCTGCACAGGCTGCTGCTGCACTCTTTTGTAAGGGTTTGCAGACAAGCAGGTAACGCTTTAAATAGTGTGCATGCCGCACAACATTACATATGCTAGTGCTGGATTGACAATACTACCGTTTAACAAATACAGTGGCATCGCAAGTATTTTGAAGCTTTAGTGTCGTATTGTGAGTGGCGAAGAATGTCTGCAGTGAAGAATTCAGGAGCTTTGAATCCGTCAGATATTGTTTAAAAAGTTGACCATGTATGATCATGTGACCCAGTGCTTGCGATTCATTTTAAAGCTGAATAGCGGAGAGTTTAAGTTTGCATCAAAATTTGAGTAAGAACCGAAATTTTGAATAAAATTTGAAAGTTGAATAATTCATTGTTGTGATATATTGTTATACAATATATACACTGTTTTTCATCATATGTGGTTATGTTATGAATTATGTACCATAGATAAGATAGGTGTTTAGTGGACATGTTAGTTAACAGCAAATAATGTGAGACTGCTATTGTGAGAACAGCTAATAGATTGATGGGCACCGCTCTGTGCTGTCATGATATCATTCCTTGTGAAGATAAAGAGGAAATGACGTTGTCTTTTATTTCTCCGCAATATGAGCCACAACTGTCCTGCTCCCTCCAGAGTTCCCACTTTAAGCTCACGGCTGATTTGAGAGACATCCAAAATGTGCAATGCAGGGTGGAGAACTGCTGCTATAGGCCTATAGATCACACATGCACCGTAAGCAAAGATGCTTCAGTCCGGTGCTCATATTTACAGTCTTCACACTGGCAGCGTGAGCAGATAGCCTAGTTTGTGCCTGCTTTTGCCGCGTGGCTCTTGCTCAACTCTACAAAACGAAAGCTTCAGGAGATAATGAATTAACAAATGGAAACAAATCAAAAACAAGAAAGTAAACTACTGAAGCAGCCAATACCCTGTGAGTTAGGTCTAGATTCTTTACTGTTGCGATGTAAATGTGGTCATCGTTGTCATGTACATGTTTGTTATTAAAGATGATATTTGCTGTTGTATCCCAGAAATAACTTGATTTTCTGTGTAGAGCTGTAACTCTGTCACACAGCAGAGGCCGGTGTGAAACCCAACAAGTCAGTGGTGCAGTATGAAACAGGCAATAGTTGTTATAACTTTTTGTTAAATAAGTTATTTAAGTTTGTGTTTAACAGCCGATTTCCTGGTGAAAAACTAGATTACCCATGATTCTGCAGAGAGCTCTCCACCAATCAAAGAATCACTACAAGCAAATTATGCCAAAAGAGCTCTTTTGCTCCGCCTGCTCCCATGAAGCACTGATGTATGTCATTCACAATGCTTCTTGGGGACCTTCGTCTTTTTGTCCGATTTTTTGCTTCAAATCAAAGTTTGCTGTTATTCTCCTTGTAGCAGGCTGGTTTGATTCATGGCTTATAACTCTTTAACGAAGAAGAAGTTTTAAAAAAAATTCCAGTCGGAAAATTACTGCCAGAACTGGAAAAATGTGTGGCACTGTAGTACACAATAGTAGTGCTGGGCGGTATGACCAAAAATTTATATCACGGTATTTTTCAAAATTATACCGGTTTCACGGTACATGACGGGAAAGTCAGACCTCGCGTTCGCGGGACAGCACTGGAGAAATCTTCCAACTGAACCATAGCTAAGGTTTATCCAATAAAGCCGCTAGGTTTGGCAGTATGAATATTCTATGGAAAAAAGCAGCTAAAGGGGTCTGAAAGTTGCTAAATCTAGTGCTAAAGTCGCGCTCGTGTGTCTGAGACGCGGGAGCTGATGGCAGGGGGCGGTGGATATTTGTGGCGGTCAATGTGGATATTGTGGATAAGTTCTTCAGTGTCATCACGTTCTATTAGTTCTACAGCTTCAGTTTCAGAACTTTCACGCTTAGTAACATACAGCTGTT
>NW_015552528.1:321015-338962 GCF_001515605.1 Sinocyclocheilus anshuiensis | reverse complement strand
GTGTGTGAGACGCGGGAGCTGATGGCAGGGGGCGGTGGATATTTGTGGCGGTCAATGTGGATATTGTGGATGAGTTCTTCTGTGTCATCATGTTCTATTAGTTCTACAGCTTCAGTTTCTGAACTTACACGCTTAGTAACACATACAGCTGTTCCCTCACCACAGTGCAACAGTGAAAAGGGACCCCTTTCAAACAGTGTCGCGTTCGTAACGTTGTTTAAGCCACATACACCGGTATTGCGGTATTTTAAAAATTTATATCATAATAAAAATAAACACCGGCATTCGGTATGAACCGGTATACCGCCCAGCACTACACAATAGCACAGGGCTTCTCAAATCTGGCCCTCGAGGTCCACTGTCCTGCAGAGTTTTGCTCCAACCCTAATCAAACTCACCTGCCTGTAGCCTTCTAGTAATTCTGAAGACCTTGATGAGCGTGTTCAGGTATGTTTGATTAGTGTTGGAGCTAAACTCAATCAGCCTGTATCTATGAAGTCACAGACATCCTGGAATTGTTTCAAAACATGAACATCAGCTTGCATGGATAAAAATGTTCCATGTGCAAAATTGATTTGTTTGTTCTTCTTTGCAAATAATAGGCCTACTTTTTAAAAATTCCACATGCATACAAAATAACTTTTTGTGCACTCTGTTGTGTGCACAGATTTGTGGCACAAAATAAACACCATATTGGACTTACCTTGCTGTGTGACGGTAACATCACACAAAAGCAGATGTTTTTGATTAGCAGTGGCGTTGTAGAAATGCTCTGTCCACTGTTAACCATGAGTACTTTATTCAACAAGTTGGTGACTGATAACCGTGTGTAGAATTCAGCTGGTCTCAATTCATACGATCTCAACATGTCTGACCCCATGCAGAATAAAAACACTTCTATTATTCAGGCTACTGAAATAACTCTAATCTTTGGCTGGTTGGTGGAGAGAATGGTGTTGGAAGGACTGAGTTCACTTGTAAATGTTTGATTTTTACCCTTTACAACTTGAATTTGTTTGAGAACACTAGTTATGGTGCCTTGGCAGTCTGAAAGCATTTTGCTCAGGCGGTTCCTACATACCTGGGGCCAGTTGCATAAACTTAGCCTCTATGTTAAGACAATGTCTTAAGTATGATTTTGACCAACTAGCTGTTATCCAAGGGGTAATCAGTCATATTCTGGAATTCAGCTTAGACTAATCTATGCTTTTATATAACTGAATTTAAAAAATGATGACAAGTTTTAAAGAAAAAAATTTGATGACTAGACTAGTAAGACTAGTCTACAAGTTAGACCTTTTATGCAACTGGCCCCTGAACGCATCCTTGTGTTGTTGGTATTGATCCACACGTGTGATCAGTCCACCATAATCACTACATCTCTAATATACTCTGGTATTTGATTGCCATTCATATTAAGCAGTAAGAAGAATGCCCTTTCACAGTACTTACGGCTTGTGTTGTGATTGCTCTCTCCAGGTGTGTTGACGAGCAGCACTGCTACAGAGTGAGTGAGGGCCACTTTTCTTAAGAGTGGGTAGCGCAGTGGGCTACCCTCACCCCTTCTGCACCCATGGCTTGTGTCCATGAGCAACACGCCCCTTCCCCGTCCCTCTCAGGGTTCAGCTCCCCACTCTCCGAACCCCCCTTCTGTCGGCCCGATTCGGAGGCGCCAGCGAGCACGCCAGACACCGAGCTCACCCCGACCCAGTGCGTGCTCCGTAACGTGCTCTCCATCGACCCGGTAGGGGGCGGCAGCGGTCCCCTCACCCACAGCAACAGCCCCACCCTGAGCGACGAGCCCACCAACTTCTCCAACAGCGTGCTCAAGCTGCAGGAGGGCGGGGCTGAGGGCGGAGTCATGCGTAACCAGTCCGACAGCTTCCGGCTGCAGGCGGGTGGAGGAGGCTTTCTGGAAGGCTTGTTCGGATGCCTCAAGCCAGTGTGGACGATGATTGGGAAAGCCTACTCGACAGAGCACAAGCAGAGCCAGGAGGGTGAGTACGGCAGTCGGAGAGCAGTCGGGGTGTTTCAGTGTCGTTTTGGACGGAGATAATGGAATGTCTCTTCCAGAATCCTGGGAGGTGCCGTTCGAGGAGATCTCCGAGCTGCAGTGGGTGGGCAGCGGGGCGCAGGGTGCCGTTTTCCTGGGCAAGTTTCATGGTGAGGACGTGGCTGTGAAGAAAGTCCGAGACATCAAGGAGACTGAGATCAAACATCTGCGCAAGCTCAAACACCCCAACATCATTACCTTCAAGTAAGTGAACACACACCAGCATCACCCTCAAGACTATAAGTAGCGTATATTTCAGAAAATAAGTCGCCCTTGTGTATAAGTTGCACTGGGCCAAAATTGCATGGTTGAGAGAAAAAAAAAAAGAGAATTTGCATCGGTGTATAAGTTACATGACGCATGTTATTATTATTACATTCAGAAATAATGTAAAGTATCTTAAATGAAATGTTTACAAACATTTTAAATACTATACTCATTATAGTGCCATTCCTTCTAAACAGGAGTTAGGCTATTATAAAAGAACAAATTTGTTTAAAGCGAAACTGAGATTGAAACCAGTGTTGGGCTCATGCACGTCTCTCATTCAGCACAAATCCAAATGTTTCCATACTGACGATGTAGCCTAACATTTCCTTGCTAAACTGTTTTTTATGTAAACAAGGTTTGTACTTCACTTGTGTCCCAATATCCATGTAAAACATCAACCTTCATCATCCTTAAACTGAGCCGTGGAACTTTTTCTATGTTTGGTTGACTGTATTTTAGCTTTAAGATGAATAAACTGTGATGTCAAGTTAGCAATGCTAGAACTGTTGTGTGCATGTATTTGTGTGCGCTTTGCTCATATTTTGCGTGCTTAATGTTAAATGCATCGTATAAATCACAATATAAGTTGCAGATGAAAAGAAAACATGACGTATATTCTTAAAAATATGGTATGTTTAGATTTAACTTTTTAAAATTTGGGATTTTCGTTAGTCCAGATTTTGTGAAATCTAGAAAACATGACTTTGTCTTCATCCAGCATGTATACAATTTAGCGGTGGGCTCTATATCGGTATGAAAGTGACTACCGGTGTTATGTCGTTCCATGATATGGATTTTGCTATACCATGGATACCGTTATATATTCATGAATTCAAATTTTGCATTTATATAGTTTTGTTCAATTTGGTACGCTTTGCCAATTTTAACACAAATGACAATAAAGAGTTGAGGCTGAACGTTTTTGTCCTCTGTGTGCAACGCCTTACTACACAGGCATTAGTAATCAAATCCATAAAGCATTGTAACAGACCAAATTAATAGAGCACAAATCGCATGCTCCAGTGGTTCCCAAACTGAGGGATCATGTACAGTCAGCAGATTATTTTGCGAAAGAAACCTCTGCAGGGTGATAAAGACTACATTACGTAATTTTCCCGCTTATCATGCGGCCACTTGTCTGATAAGTAAATAATTGAGTGCAAAATATTAATTTGACATATTTTAATGACCTCAACGTGACTCGCAGTACCCGCTTGAGTGCTCCGTTATCAGTTGTAGCAGGCACAATTGAAGAATGAGTTGTATTGCAGGGAGCCATGTAGAAATATAAATGAACGAGGTTCTGCTCTAAGCTAAGTTACAAGTTTGTGAAAATACTGCCAGTGCCAGGTAAACATAAAGCAGATTATGAATATACTTAAGATTCACAAATACCAAAACAACGTGTCTACACCAGATGTGAGCGGCGCGACGTGACAAAAGCAAATAGAATCCAGTGATGTTCTCTGCTGTGGATGCGGTGCGACGCGACACGACAAATGCATGACAGTAAACTGATGCTGATTTCTATTTCTACCCTAACCCTGACAAAAAAAGAAGGGGGTGGGGGGCCTTGAAAATATTTTTCTCTACAAAAGGGGGCCCGGCAGAAAAAGTTTGGGAACCACTGGCCAACTCAAACACACAATATTTAATTTAATTTAATTCATACAGGCCTACCTCATGTTGCACGTTTGCACTTTCTGAGAAAAACAATGGCACAATAAAAAAAAAGACTTTTCAGGTCTTTGTCCAATCCCTCACTTTTTCTAGTTATATAAGGTTAAAATATTTTGCCTGTAATTTTTTTTTCTCATATTGCAATATAATATCGATATCGCCTGGACAGTGTAAAATATCGTGATATGAATTTTAGCTCATATCGCCCACCCCTAATACAACTATACTCTGCATTGAAAGACAGAGCACAGCCTTCTTCAGTTCATCAGCGAATGATTGGCAGGACTATTTAAGTGCAAACCTCACCCCGTAGCCGATTTCACTGGTCAACTCAATCATGTGGTCGCCTGTTATGAATTCAGTTCAGAAAAATCATAGATGGGTCCAATCACGTGAAACAGTATCACTGTCTATCATGAAGTGCTGCTGATGCTATACTAAGGTTAAGGCTATGGTGTAGGTAAAAGTTAAGAACAGTATTTATTTCAGAGTTTTGTAAGCAATCAGCACTGGGAATGACATGACCAATGAGAATCGGCTGCGGTTCCCTGATCATTACAAGACCAGGCAACAAAGTTGTTGTTGAGTTTGTTGACATGCAACAAACTCAACAAAGGCATGGCGTCGCACCCGTACGAATCAAGTATTCAATTGTGCATCATGTCAGTCAGATTAAAGGCCTTTCCACACTGAGCGTGATGTGAAAAAGCGGGGCGAATCGCCGACGAACGGTGCTTTCACACCGAACCGATTGTTCGCCTTCTGCTAATTCACGCCTGCACGCTAGGTGGCGCCGACCAACAATGCATTTTTCTTCAGATCTGTTTCTCGTAAACGGATTTAACATCATCCGCTGCTCAATATACAGCATTAGATTAAGATAAACAAACTTTGGTTCTACACCAGAAACACAAACTATCTATAATGCTTACAAGAATAGGCTACATCCTAAAATATAATTAGAAGTACAATTAGCATCAAGCTACACTTGAAAATGTATTTAATTATTTATGTATTTGCTTACCCACGGCATCATTGAGTGCTTGTAATAACTTCCGATTGTGATCTATAGGCTAGTTGATTTTGATTAATAAGCAGACACATGCACTCTTTGTATGTTTAATAACGCTACACTGCTAATATTTGTCATAAACATCCTTTATTGCTATAAAAATACCATGAGCTGCATACAAAACACATACAGAAAATATATCGTCATAATCATGTCTATTTGCTTTCATATTTCATGTGCGGAAAAAGAGTTAACGCGATCTGACTCATAACACTCGCACATGTGGAAGAAAACGGACGGTGCTCTACTGTGATTACATAATTCAGTGGACAATTAATAGAAATGTTATTCTGTATAAAGAACGTGAGAATAAATCTTTTCTCAAATACCAACGATAACAAGAACTCAGCATAGTTCTCTTCTCTTATCCTGGATACATTTCTTTGATGTTTATTTACACTGGTTTTCGAAACAGCGCCACCACTCACCCTTTTGTGCAACAGCAGCTGCTCCGGTCACGTGATCCTAGCTAAAATCTTATTGGACAGCCCGTGATTTTGCTTTGTGAAACTGAAAAGATTCGTCGGACTGGTTTGAAAAAAAACATTCGCATTTTCGGTGCGCGAATGTTTGCGGTC
Organism: Sinocyclocheilus anshuiensis; assembly: GCF_001515605.1. Classification (NCBI taxonomy): domain Eukaryota; kingdom Metazoa; phylum Chordata; class Actinopteri; order Cypriniformes; family Cyprinidae; genus Sinocyclocheilus; species Sinocyclocheilus anshuiensis. Next base: position 333,309 of record NW_015552528.1, on the reverse strand, counting down.
TATGTGGAAGCATCCATAGAAATCTGTTGTTTTATTCCAGTGTGTCATCGCGTCCGATATTTGTTTAGCTTTTTATAACTTGATTATAACCGTAAACGTACTTAATGCATCAACACCCAATTCTGAAGATTCTCTAAAGAAATGATTGGAAACTCCCTGTCCCATGTCTTCATTTTGTGCCATAGTGAAATTAACATTTTATAAATTCCAAAAAGATTTTATTATATTACCACATCACCAGCTGGAGTGCCCTGGACATCCACCAGAGGGCACTCCTCCCTACTCCATTGCGATTCTATCCTGGACTCCATTTCTTACAATTCTTTGCCCGTCTCATCTGCTGTTTGATTTGTCTCCATGGTTCCCCTTGTTAGTTTCCATGGTGTTTAATTAGCTCCTCCCCCTTGTTACCTGGTTATCCTATTTGTCTCTCCCTATTTATACCCTGTGTATTTGTGAAGTCTTGTTAGTGTCAGCTGCATTTATGAGCATTCCCCTCGTTTCCTGTGTCTCTGGTTTTTGACTCCTTGCCTGCTCCCTGGATATCCCTTGCCTGTGTTTCGTGCTGTTTGGACTGTTTACCTGTATTTTGATTATTTGCCTGTTTTGGACTTTGATTCTGGATAACCCTCCAATAAACCTGCATTTGGATCCTCATTGTACAAGCCTCAGAGCAGTGTTCATGACAGAAGACTTCGCCAGCATGGATCCAGCAGTAAGAACCATCCATCTTCGTCAAGGTAACCGACCATTCAAGGACCATATTAAGAGCTTTCTAGGCATTCCTAATTTCTCCCAGACTACGCTCTCATTGATTTATTTTGTTATGGACTCGATGAACACTATAAATCCAAACTCATCAGTGATGGTCCTCGAGGATCTCCGGCTGAATTTCTGGACTAAGCACTTTTGTTGAGTGGGTCCTCCTTCACTGTTGGGGAAATTGAGGAGGATGTTTCCCCTAAACATTTTTTTATAATGGACACACACACACACACACACACACACACACACACACACCAAGCTCCGGTGGTCACGGAGCTTGGCCCACCATGGTCACCAGCATGTCCTGTGATAATGGTTGCTAGTCATGTGCTTTCAGCACTTTCCCATCCTGTGGTTCTCGCACCAGAGCCAGTTCACAACATGGCCCCCACACCAGAGTCTCTCCATAAGATGGCCGCCAGTCCAGAGCCTCTCCGCAAGATGGCCGCTATGCCAGAGTCTCCAGCCGTCATGGATGTTATGCCAGAGTCTTCAGCCGTCATGGACACCACGCTAGTGTTCCCAGCCATCATGAACGATGCATTTGCAGCTAATAAGGCAGTGCCCAGGCAACTGAGACTAATGTCCAGTGTGGTGGGCACACCGCTGATGTCGGTGCGAGCGACAGGCATTCCGGCGGCCTCTGCGCTCTCAAGCCTGGCGACCTCAGAGGTTCTCCCACCTTCTGCTGCCCTTCCAGTAATGACGATTGCCATTTTGTGTGTCTGAGATACACTTTTCTGAGGTGGCAGAGCCCTCTCCGGTCCACGAATCCGCTCCAGAGCCCGCTCCAGTCCACGAATCCGCTCCAGAGCCTGCTCCAGTAAATGAGTCCGCTTTAGAGCCCGCTACAGTCCATGAGTCCACTCCGGAGGCCACCTTTGAACTCACAGTCTGCCCTGTCATGGCCAAGGAGGCTGTCTCTGAGCTCTTCGCCTGTCTTGTCATGGCCAAAGAAGCCTCCCTTAATCCCTTGTCTGTCCTGTAATGGCCAATGAGGCCGTCTCTGAACTCTCTGCCTGTCCTGTCACGGCCATGGAGGCCGTTTCTGAACTCTTAGCCCATCCAGACACAACCATGAAAGTTGTTCCTGAACTCTCTGAATGTCCTGTTATGGCCACAGGGGCCATTTCTAACCTCTCTGTGCCCTCTATTGCAGTTCCATCTGCTCTGCCTTGGTGGCCTTCAGATCCACCATGGTGAGTTCCAGATCCGCTTGATCTGCCTTGGTGGTCTCCTGCCTTGTCTGCTCCACTGTGGGGATCTTTGGTCCCATCTGCTCTTCTGTGGTGGTTGTCTGCTCCACCGTGGGAATGTTCAGTCCTGTTTGCTCTGCTGTGGTGGTCATCTGCTCTGCCGTGAGGATCTACGGTCCCATCTGCTGTGGTGCTCCACCTGCTCCACCCTGGTGCTCTTCAGTTCTGCCTTGGTGGTCTTCAGCGCTGCCTGCTCTGCCCTGGTGGTCATCTGCTTGGCACTGGTGCTCTTCAGCTTCAGACTCTGCCTCAGCCTCCAGGCCATGGTCCACTCCATGGACCTGGCCCTCTAACCCGCCCCCCGATCCGCCTCCACTCCACCTCCTTCCTGCACTTTTCTAATCTTGTTGGGAGTGTCTGAAAGCCCATCCTTAGGAGGGGGGCTGTCACGATCGCCAGCTGGAGTGCCCTGGACATCTACCAGAGGGCACTCCTCCCTACTCCATTGCCATTCTATCCTGGACTCCATTTCTTACAATTCTTTGCCCGTCTCATCTGCTGTTTGCTTTGTCTCCATGGTTCCCCTTGTTAGTTTCCATGGTGTTTAATTAGCTCCTCCCCCTTGTTACCTGGTTATCTTGTTTTTCTCTCCCTAATTATACTCTGTGTATTTTTGAAGTCTTGTTAGTGTCAGCTGCATTTCTGAGCATTCCCCTCATTTCCTGTGTCTCTTGTTTTTGACTCCTAGCCTGCTCCCTGGATATCCTTTGCCTGTGTTTCCTACTGTTTGGACAGTTTACCTGCGTTTTCATCGGTTGCCTGTTTTGGACTTTGATTATGGATTACCCTCTAATAAAGCTGCATTTGGATCCTCATTGTACAAGTGTCAGAGCAGTGTTCATGACAGAAGACTTAGCCAACATGGATCCAGCAGTAAGAACCATCCATCTTCGTCAAGGTAACCGACCACACGAGGACCATATTAAGAGCTTTCTAGACATTCCTAAGTTCTCCCAGACTACGCTCTCATTGATTTCTTTTGTTATGGACTCAATGAACACTATAAATCCAAACTCATCAGTGATGGTCCTCAAGGATCTCTGGCTGAATTTCTGGACTATGCGCTTTTGTTGAGTGGGTCCTCCTTCACTGTTGGGGAAATTGAGGAAGATGTTTCCCCTAAACATTTTTTGATAATGGTTGCTAGCCCTGTGCTTTTATGAGCATTCCCCTCGTTTCCTGTTTCTCTGGTTTTTGACTCCTAGCCTGCTCCCTGGATACCATTTGCCTGTGTTTCCTACTGTTTGGACTGTTTACCTGTGTGTTGATCATTTGCCTGTTTTGGACTTTTTTGGACTTTATTGGACCCTCTAATAAATCTGCGTTTGGATCCTCATTGTTCAAGCGTCAGAGCAGTGTTCATGACCAGCATGACATGCATTGAGCAACTCTCCAGCAATTTATTAGTAAATCAGAGTACTTAATTGAAGGCTACTTCTGAGAGTATTTGCCTAAATAATGTCTTGGCAACCTGGGGTGTATTCCAGAAAGCAGGTGCTGTGACTTACCCAGGTAAATATACTCAAACTCAAACCAGTAAATGGATAATCTCAACTTTCTGTTCCAATAGCTAATCTGCTGTGGAGGGTTGTTTACTTCAGGGGTTTTCAGCAAATACAGTATGTGCCCTATTGATGAGGCTCCTGTGGGCATGACAGATTTCACACAATGTTATAACATATAATTATTTATTTTTTGTTTGTAAAGTATTACTATAATATAAAGCAATTGTTGTTTTTTTTATGAGCAATTCCATTTTTAAAATTTAAGTCGGTAAGCATTTTGTAGAAAGATGGAGACCTGTCTGAAAAATAAATACACTCACTTTGTCCTAACAGTGATGATTTTTTGATTTATAAGGGGTAGATTCATGACGTCACACAAAGATGACACTTGCAAGTAAATTTATATTGGCTACAATTTAACAATTTACAGCCTATAATAATTTTATTTCACAAATGAGGAAAATATTGTGCTTGAATATCTCTGCAGCTCTTCAAATGGGGCTGGGTTGAAATTATTAATTTCCTGATTTCAACATTTTTTTTTTTTAACAAACTGATATCAATTATTAAATCCCAAGATTGATCTTTTAGTCCACACTGTTTTCAACTGATGTGCTATTAGGGTTGCAAAGGGGCGGAAAATTTCCATGGGAGCTTTGTCTCGGGAATTTTGGAAATATTCTGAGTTGGAAACTTTACAGGAATTCACGGGAATTTATGGGAATTTACAGGAATTAATTTGAATTATTTAGAAATTTGGGGGAATTCATATAAACTGTATATACAAACTTAACTATAAACATTTTGTTCATAAGCTGACATGCAAGCAAAGTAATACATATTAAAAATTACATTTTTAACTTTAGATTTAATTGTAAGTAGAACTTTAATTCATTCTTTCATTGAGCAACACAAAAGCATAAACGTTGAATGTAAAAAAAACATATTTCCTTATGTTTGCTGTAAAACGAACGCATTCCCCACCCTTCCCCTTCTAAAAAAAGTCCCATTCAAAACTGAAATGAAAGCATTTTTTCTCAAGCTTCTTAAGTCTCTGGTTTCTGCATTTTTCCTTTTAATCTATTCAGGTCTCAATGGCTTCTTCCTGGACCTCAACAGCATCCTCCATGTCTGCTTCCTCAACATCTGACTCGTCTTCATCTTCGGTGTCACTGTCCGGCCTTGTCGAGGATGGCTCTGTGTCAGGCTCAAAGAGCCGTAGGTTTGCCCGGATGGCCACTAGTTTCTCAACTCTTGCATTTGTGAGCCTGTTGAGAACCTTTGTGTGTGTGTGTGTGTGTGTGTTCCCAAACAGTGACCAGTTGTGCTCAGAGGCGGCTGATGTTGGTGGAATTTGGAGGATGATAGAGGCTACAGGTGCAAGGGTCTCAGATCCACAAAGTCCTTTCCACCAGGTAGATGCAGATATGTGCTGGCACGATTGCCATATCCCATCCCATTCCCAAAGGCCTTGCTTGGTACGGTACTTTGCTAGACTGCCAAGAACTTTGCCTTCATCAAGACCCAGATGGTGAGACATGGCAGTAATAACAGTGCAAGCATTGCTGATCTCTTCAACATAGAGTATGCTTTTCGCATGCTTTGGGTCCAGCATGTATGCTGCTGCGTGTATTGGTTTCATGCAGAACTCTTGGCGCTTCTCCAGTGATTTGACCACTGCAGTTTCCTCTGCTTGCAGCAGCAGGGAGGTAGGCAGGACAGTTTGTATTTCTTCTTTGAGCTCAGCAAACAGACATTTAACATCTGACAAGATGGCAGTATCTCCTTCTGTCTTGGCAATAGCTGCTGCTATTGGTTTGAGGATTCTCAGGCTGCTAGTCACTCTTTCCCAGAACACATCATCCAACAGGATTCTCTTGATGGCACTTTCAATGTCTGCAGTCTGGGATATGGCCATCTCTTGCAAAGACTCCTTCCCCTCTAGCAGACTGTCGTACATGATGACAACCCCACCCCATCGAGTGATGCTGGGGAGCTTCAGTGTTGTGTTCTTGTTTGTTTTTCTTTTCTCTTAGAGAGGTAGATTACTGATGCTACCTGTTTGCCCTTCACATATTTCACTACTTGCTTTGCTGTCTTGCACAGTGTGTTCATTGTATTCAGTGCCATGATGTCCTTAAGGAGAAGATTAAGAGCATGAGCAGCACAGCCAATTGTTGTTATGTGAGGGTAGGTCATTTCCACGTGTGCCCAAGCAACCTTCATGTTTGCAGCATTGTCAGTTACAAGTGCAAAAACCTTCTCAGGTCCAAGGTCATTGATGACTGCTTTCAGCTCATCAGCAATGTAGAGGCCAGTGTATCTGTGCTCTTATAGAATACTGGTTGAGGGGTGGTGACAATGAAGTTGATAATTCCTTGTCCCCAGACATTTGACCACCCATCAGAGATGATGGAAATGCAGGGGTGTCTGAATCTGAATCATTTTCACATCGAATGGAAGCAGATGAACTCTTGTCTGGAGTTGCTTGTTTTGAGCTCTGGGGAAGCTTTGGGCACTTGGTTATATGCTGCTGCATCTTTGTGGCATTCTTAACATAGGTCTTTGCACAGTATTTGCAGCTGTACTGAGCATTTTCTTCCACATTGGCTGAGATGAAATGTATTCACACATGAGATGGTGTGCGTGGCATTGTTCTGTAGAATAAGATTAGAAAAAAGATTGTAAAAACACTTATGCAATGCACAGATATATACATTTTAATAAACATTTTACAATTGATGCAAATGAATAGAAATAGCCTAGATTAATAAATACTTCTCAATCAGCATGCTCGCTAAAACAAACTATAACCTATTATATACAGTACCAGTCAAAAGTTTGGACACATTACAGTTTTCAATGTTTTTGAAAGAAGTCCCTTATGCTCATCATTCAAGACTGCATTTATTTGATCACAAATGCAGAAAAAATAAAATAATGGTTTTCTCTTTTAATATACTTTAAAATATAATTTATTTCTGTAATGCAAAGCTGAATTTTTATCACTGATCCTTCAGAAATCATTTTAATATGGTGATTTATTATCAGTGTTTGGAAACATTTGTGTTGCTTAATATTTTTTTGGAACCTGTGATCCTTTTTTCAGGATTCATTGATGAATGAATAGTTTAAAAGAACAGAATTTATTCAAAACAGAAATCTTTTCTAGTCTTTACTATCACTTTTTATCAATTTAACACATCATTGCTGAATAAAAGTATTCATTTCATTCAACAAAAAAGAAAAAAATTACTGACAACTGTTTCCAAACTTGATAATAAATCAGCATATTATAATGATTTCTGAAGGATCAGGACACTGAAGACTGGAGTGATGGCTGATGACAATTCAGCTTTGCATCACAGAACTACATTATATTTTAATTAAAGTATATTAAAACAGAAAACCATTATTTGAAATTGTAATAATATTTCACAATATTACTGTTTTGATCTGTTTTTGATCAAATAAATGCAGGCTTGATGAGCATAGGAGACTTCTTTCAAAAATTATAAATAGTAATGTGTCCAAACTTTTTACCAATACTGTATTCCTGTATGATAACAGAAAACTGGCTAGCAACGGTTGAATAAAACCATCACAGCTTGAGCTAGCTAAATTGTCAATGAAATAGTGCTAACTAGCTTACATTTAGCATATCTGATTTATTGGCTAGCTAGCTACTGTATAAACACAGTTTTGTATTTTCTAGTTGAACTTTAATACCACAGATCAAATATATTTACCCAAGTAATGTCAAGGCTTACTTGAATTGATGTGGGGGGGTGGGGGCGAATTCCCCCTTAAGTGACTAAGAGGGATTGTATGTGGGGGAATGTCTTTTCTTAGATAGAGTTTTTTTATTTAGTGTATTTGTTTATACAATGGTACATTTTTGGTGCACAATAGCTTACACACAGCACAAGAAAGTTTTAAACATAGATGTATGTAATTTATGTAATTTACATGACTACTCACCGAGATGGACATTTTTAAAATTATTTTGTGTGCAGGATTCAAGAAATTATCGGTGCATGGAGGATTGCACAGTGCATGTCAAGTCAATTCACCTTTATTTATATAGCGCTTTTAACAAAACAGATTGTCAAAGCAACTTTACAGTATTAAATAGGAAAATAGTGTGTCAATAATGCAAAATTACAATAGTAAACACTAAATTTTCAGTGAAAGGCAGTTCATAATTGAATTGTGAAAATAAGTTTTGTCATCATCCAGCTCAGTTCAGTTTAAATAGTATCTGTGCAATCAAGTCGACGATATCGCTGGATATTAAATGTCCCCAACTAAGCAAGCCAGAGGCGACAGCGGCAAGGAACCAAAACTCCATCGGTGACAGAATGGAGAAAAAACCTTGGGAGAAACCAGGCTCAGTCGAGGGCCAGTTCTCCTCTGACCAGACCAAACCAGCAGTTCAATTCCAGGCTGCAGCAAAGTCAGATTGTGCAGAGGACTCAACTGGTTCCTGTGGTCTTGTCCCGGTGGCCGTCTAGGAGACAAGGTCTTCACTGGGGATCTGTCTCTGGGGCTCATCTAGTTGTCCTGGTCTCCGCTGACATGTAGAGGTGTGGCCTCAATAGCAGTGCCGTGTGAATGTGATTTGAGGAATATGCAGGGTAGAAATTCAACTGAAAATTACATTAAATCTGGTTGTTTTAACCAAAATTATGCAGCAAACAATTTTTTTCAATTACATTTAAGTACCCTGTTATAGGCTAACCTGCAATTTAGCAATTTCCCAGTTTATTCCCATTAATTCCCATATATTCCTGTTAATTCCTATTTCCAGCCTTGAAAATTCCCGGAATTTTGCAACCCTATGTGCTATAAAACTTCACTAAATCATAGCACGCCTTCCATCTTATAACCGTAAAAAGGAATTTTGATGCTCTTTAATGTGGGATGACAGATCGTCAAGCCTCAGTTCAAGCAGCAGTCCGGCACGCACATGACTGATCTCTTCCTCTTTACTACTAGTTATAGCACGAAATAAACATGAATGAACATCAGAAGGTGTGTTGAAAGAAACAGAAAAACTTACTGAAATGTATCACATCTCAGTGATTCAGCCACAGAGAGAAATCATAAACAGCTTGTACAGCCAGTGTCACATAGCCCACCTCAGGAGAGCCATTCAGTGTCCATAAATCTCTGGATTTATGGATTATTGGCTCTCCCCAAATCTACCGTCGAGGAGTGTGCTTCAACCATCTGTATGTTTCCAGACATCGATTTATTATGTTTAAAGGATAAGGCCCCACTGCATCGAAAACTTGTTTTAAAAAAAATGGAGGGATGGCATGCCTGACGGTTTTAATTGACACTATTTCTTGAAGATGGGAGAGAGAAATAGGTTCAAATTGCTGAAACTCCGCCTTACAAGCCATAAAGATAGAAGGATCAAAAGAGGGACAAGATATCCCCAATCTAATGTCACTGATCTTATTCACAAAAAAGTTAAGAAAATCATCACACAGGGTCTTTGATACAGCAGGATACTCATAAACACATTGATTAATAACAGCATTAAAAACAGTAAAACTTCCTGCTGTATCAAAGACTCTGTGATGATTTTCTTACATTTTTTGTGAATAAGATCAGTGACATTAGATTGGGGATATCTTGTCCCTCTTTTGATCCTTCTATCTTTACAGCTTGTAAGGCGGAGTTTCAGCAATTTGAACCTATTTCTCTCTCCCATCTTCAAGAAATAGTGTCAATTAAAACCGTCAGGCATGCCATCCCTCCATTTCTTTTAAAACAAGTTTTCGATGCAGTGGGGCTTTATCTTTTAAACATAATAAATCGATGTCTGGAAACATACACGGTACCGGAAGCTTTAAAACATGCTATAGTTCACCCTTTGTTAAAGAAACCAAACTTAGACTTAAATGTTTTGGCTAATTTTAGACCTGTTTCTAACTTGCCTTTTCTTTAAAAGATTTTAGAGAAGACAGTGCTGCAACAACTGCAGAGGTTTCTAGATAAAAATAAGGTCAAGTCCGTAAATCACGATTAATTAACTACTAATATAGTTTTTTCATTAGCTTTCTGCGATACTATGCACACTATGGATCCGCCTTAAGTGCAGAGGAGCTTTTGTTTGAGTTCAGTTCTACATTTGTGAATGTTTTAAATGCAGTGGCTCCTGTAAAGACCTTAAAATCTAAACCAAGAGTTGACCCATGGATTGATGATAACATACGCTCCCTGAGGCAGTCTTGCAGAAGAGCAGAGCATAGATGGAAGACAAATAAGCTTCAGGTCTCTTTTGAAATATTAAGGGACTCGTTGTTAAAATATCAAAAGGCTTTAAGAGCAGCAAGATCCAGTTATTTTACGAAACTTATTACTAAAAATTACCATAGACCAAGAACTCTTTTTACTGTTTTTAATGCTGTTATTAATCCATGTGTTTATGAAAGACTCTGTGATGATTTTCTTACATTTTTTGTGAATAAGATCAGTGACATTAGATTGGGGATATCTTGTCCCTCTTTTGATCCTTCTATCTTTACAGCTTGTAAGGCGGAGTTTCAGCAATTTGAACCTATTTCTCTCTCCCCTCTTCAAGAAATAGTTGGTCAATTAAAACTGTCAGGCTCCTCTATGGATGCCATCCCTCCATTCCTTTTAAAACAAGTTTTCGATGCAGTGGGGCCTTATCTTTTAAACATAATAAATCAATGTCTGGAAACATACACGTTACCGGAAGCTTTAAAACATGCTATAGTTTGCCCTTTGTTAAAGAAACCAAACTTAGACTTAAATGTTTTGGCTAACCGTGTTGATTTTAAAATTCTTCTTTTAGTATTTAAATCTTTAAATGGTCTGGCCCCTCCTTACCTTTCGGATTTACTGACAGAACATCGTCCAGTTGTGTCTCTCCGGTCGTCTAATCAGAGATTGCTATGTATTCCAAAATCAAAGCTGAAAAGTAGGGGTGACCGGGCCTTTTCAGTAGCTGCTCCCAGATTGTGGAATGCACTACCCTCCAATATTAGATTTGCTCCAACCATATCTGTTTTTAAATCTAGGTTAAAAACTTACCTTTTTGAACTGGCATATGGTCAGTAATGAAATGTATTGCACTGTGTGTTTTTGCTTTTATGATTTTCTTAATTATATATTGATATATATATATATATTTGTTTTTTTTTTACGGTCTCTTGTATTGGTGTAAAGCACACTGGTCAACTGTTGTTGTGTTTAGTTGTGCTATAGAAATAAAACTGACATTGACATTGACATAAATAACTCTGGAGAGGAGCATTTCTTATAAATATTTGCACTATATTATATATATTCAGAATATTTTTATTTAACCTGTTTTGTATCTTAATTATTTAATGCATGTTTGTGTCACTAAAACAAGTTTTCATGACAGCCACCCATTTAAATGATCTTGATCAACAACAAATTGGAGCGGCATCGGTCTATTAGATCATTTAAAAGCGTCAAATAAATTTTTAGGTTATAACTGAATCTGTCTCTGCTGTAGACTGATGTGAATTTATTTTAATGTGGGTCTTAACAGCCTGAGAGATGGTGCGATTACATGCTGTATAATCACATGCTATACATAATCCATAACCATTTGCATTACAATTTTAGTTTTAAGTTGATTAACTGAGAGGCCAAAGTTTAAATACACAGCAGAGGTCTCTGTTAATCCTTAAATGCAACTTTAGTGAAATGGGACGTCATTCACTACCCTCTCTCTCCTTCATTTTTTAAAGTTAGTCACCAACTTTCTTAGTATTCCTCAATCTATTCATTATAAACAATATGACAAGAAAAAAATTCTAAAAGAATGTCTGTTTTCTGATTAATTATTTTGTATAAAGTTTATAGGGTCACTAGCGACCCGAGGTATGTAATAAAGTATATTTTTCCTGTGCAACAATAATTAAACATCTGACAACTCAATAAGTGCAATTCACCTTTATTCCTCAAGGTGGCACTGTTTGATAGACAACGATGACATGAGGTTTCACTCATAATTACTGCAGACATATACCCAAAGAATATCATCAGCAAAAACTGAACTGGCTTGAATGGCTTTACTGCAGAGCAATTACTGTACACAATTAAATATAAATGTCACTGTCATTTGATGGTGCGTGTGGTGAATAAGCTGCCAGCGATCAAAATATTGATTTTGAAGTAATTGAAAACGATAGTTTTGAGAATATGATTGAGATCACACATATGAGTAGATGCTGAATGTACTGTGGAAGTGCGCACTCTGACGATGACACTGATGGTAAAATCTAGAGCCCGACCGATATGTTTTTTTTGGGGCCAATACCGATACCGATATTAGGGAGTAAAAAAAGGCCGATACCGATATATCGGCCGATATTCTTTGTGCATATTATAGTACAGTACCAGTCAAAAGTTTGGACACTTTCCCATTCGTGTGTCCAAAAATTTGACTGGTACTATATATAGAATACAATGTATACATAAACAGAATATATATATATACATAAACACATTTTTTGCAATGATCACTCAAATGTGGTGATCAAACACTTATAATGGTGACAGAGATATGTAAGGGCATTTAACAATTTAACAATAAACTTTATTATCCAAAATGAGTCTGACATCAGTGCACTGAACAGTAAAGTTGAAGTTTATTCAACTTTAATTTAATTCAATTCCATTCAACTTTATTCCGTTGAAGTTTATTTCACTTCGGAACATTCATTCACGGATTTGCGCCACTGTCTTCACACACA
>NW_015552528.1:306146-318419 GCF_001515605.1 Sinocyclocheilus anshuiensis | reverse complement strand
AGCTTTAAAGCGTTTCATCCAGGTCGCCAGTAGCAAACAATGGAGCGCGCTCTGCTGGACAAACTAAATAATTACACCATTTCAAGCATTTTATCTGCGTTATATGTTCTGTAAAAAAATGGCATATTCGCCGATACCGATATGTCGGCAACAGGCTCATATCGGCCGATAATATCGGCAAAACGATATATCGGTCGGGCTCTAGTAAAATCATCTGCTCAAACTGAACCCTTCCAAGTTTCAAAAGGTAACGAAATATGCCTTATTTTGTTCTTTTGTAATTATTATTAAAATATCAGGAGAGTTTTATGCTATTGCAGCAGTTAGAGATCCATCCGTGTTGGATATAAGATTGCTTGGAGGAGGTGTGAGGGGATTGGGTCTAGAGGGCATGTTGTAGGATGGCTGGAGAGCAGAAGTTTTGATACTTCTGCTTCAGTGAGGGGACAGAAGGAGAAGATGGGAGTTTTTGCAGTGGGTGTGGTTGGTTTGAACCACATTTTGCACATTAAAGCATTTTGTACACATATTTTTTTATACACATAGTTGGATGAATTCTGCTTTCAGAATGTCAAAATGTGAAAATTTCCATTCGGCAGATATTGTTGCTTCTGGTTTGTGCTTTGTCATTCACAGAAAGTGTATAAAATATGTTGTTTCCCAAAAACTTGCGTCTTTTTTGTCATGTCCATAACGCATGTGTATTTCCCTCATCTAAAAAGATAAAACACTTTTATAGACTGATATTTTTCTGATGTCTGAACTCTATTGCCAGGCGTTTAGGAAAATATATACAGATGTTTCAATATATTGGTAATGAATATATTCTATGAGAATTTCTATTTCAAATTTTGACTGCAAATGTCACGTCCGTAAATTGCTGGAATTGCTCTTTTATTACCTCACATATAAAAAAAACATTTTCTCATGTCACACATCCTTGATCTGAAATCAGGTTTTTTTTTCTTATATAATATATATATATATATATATAATATATTTCCGTAATAATAATATTAAAAAGTCTTGTGATTTCTCACTCACAAATATGGAAGCAAAATGGCTAAACATAACAAATTAACCTTAAACAGGTATTACCTTTGCAAGCGCAGACTGTTTTTTTTTTTGTTTGTTCAGTTTTTTTATTTTTATTTAGCATCAAACAAATGATATAATTATTATTCACTGTAATACATCATGCACCACTAAAATATGGCATGAAGAAAGTTGAAAGAGAAAAATAGGATTAGATGAAAGATCAACCGTCCAGTAGGTGGCGATATACACAGGATGCAAATCACCATTAAACAGAAGAAGATGAATGAAGAAATATTGCTGCCTTCAAGTGCACCTGGGAAACTCATATCTCTATGTCAGGCATTTGTTACATGTCTCCCATTGAATTCGAATACATAACACAGAAGTAGGGTGTCTAATCGAGCTCCTGCAGAGTTCAGCACATCTGCCTGAAAGTGTCTAGTGATCCTAAAGACCTTGATTACTCGAGGAGCAGGGTTGGTCACCCCTGGCCTAACGAAAACAGAAGAATTATATTGTGACAGGGCTCTACACTTACTTTTCTTTTTGGAGCACCTTCTGATCGACAACAGGAATGAACTTTCCCATTACATGGCAATATTTAACTCCTTAAATTGATTTCCAGTGGCATGCATGCATGCATTCATTCATTCATTTACTTATTTATTTCCATTGTAATGGCATTTTAATCAACCTTATTAAATGTGTCATCTTTATGTCAAATTCTTAAATTTATATCAAGGAAGCACTGCTGAGTTTTGCTCGGAGACGTTCAGCGGCTCAGCTGTGACTTTGTTTAGAACTATGTTTGTAAAGGAAATGGAGCAAAAGTGCACAATATTGTGCCGAAAATGTAAGTCACTTAATATTGTTATTGAACTGTTGTATAAAATCAATATCACATTTACAATTGTGTGGATATTCAGAGAAAACAGCACTCTTGCTCATATGATTATCATTAATGAACTATATCATATATGTTATAATAATATATAATAATAATTTGGTGGCATTATTATTCATTTTGGTGGTGTTTTTGCCAACAAGTCCCAGCAATTTCCAACTCTGCTTCTGAGAATCCAAATTCAGTTTAAAAGGCTGCAAAGAAACAACAGCAGCTCATGCTAACCTCTTTCATATATATATTGTATTTGATTTATGACATTTGATTTTTTGATGTGTAGTTGTTCCAGTATTCTCTGCTCTTCATATCCATATCGTATCAAACAATCCAGGCTGTGGCAACATTTTTGACTTGATATTGAAACTGAATGTGAAAGCTGTCCTCAGCACATGCGCAGTGAGTGTCACACAATGTGTGTGTGTGTGTGTGTGTGTGTGTTTCAGGGGTGTGTGCACGCAGGCTCCGTGTTACTGCCTCATCATGGAGTACTGCGCGCAGGGCCAGCTCTACGAGGTGCTGAGGGCCGGCAGGAAGATCACACCGTCCCTGCTGGTGGACTGGGCCATGGGCATCGCAGGCGGCATGAACTACCTCCACCTGCACAAGATCATCCACAGAGATCTCAAATCACCCAAGTATGGTGCTGCTTTGTACCAATCCGCACAACTGTGTTTGGAAGCATGAGCAAACTGAAAGTGTGCCTTACACACGTATCTTCTCTCTGTCAGTATGCTGATCACACACGACGACCTGGTGAAGATCTCCGACTTCGGCACGTCTAAGGAGCTCAGAGACAAGAGCACCAAGATGTCATTTGCAGGCACTGTGGCCTGGATGGCGCCCGAGGTGATTCGGAACGAGCCCGTGTCTGAGAAAGTGGACATCTGGTACGATCATTCGTAATCATTGGGTCTGGGAGGAGTATTTAATGCAGTTTCATAAAAAGGTTCATTGGGTGCATATTCATACTCCAGTGTACTAATATGCACCTTTTAGGAGTAGATAAGGTACATAGTCTTCCTTTTGAGGGTGCTGCCCCAGTGACGAGCTGTTTTACACTGAAAAAACAAACAAAATCTGTGAACTTTAGTGTGAAAAAATACGGTTTTACAGACTGAACAAAAACAAAACAAACAAACAAAATGTATATATTTCATCAACTGAAATATTGTTAATATACCAAATTACAAAAAATTATTTTTGGTACCACTTTATTTTAAGGTGTCCTTGTTACACGTTACATGTACTTACTATTATAATAACAATTAATTACATGCAAGTAACCCTAAGCCAAACCCTAACCATATGGTAAGTAAATGTAGTTAATTACTATTACTCTATAATTACACTGTAACAAGGACACCTTAAAATAAAGTGTAACCTTATTTTTTTGCCTTTATAATACTTTAACAATTGCTTGAAATGTCTCATTAAATCTAATAGAGTTTTCCCTGTTTGGAAACTGACTGTTAACCAATGAACAGGTTTTTACTGTAGCATTTTCTCAATGTTTTACCATTAAAATGACAATCTGTTTTTACAGTGTACCTGTAAAGGAACATTTTTAACGTTTTCGGACAGTGTTGGCCACAAGATCTCATTCATATCGTATCTCTTATCCTGCCTGCCAGTATGTGCTGGTCTGTAAGGGAAGTTTTGATGGAGGCTGATATGTAAATGAACGGTGGCCGTAGACTTTCATGAGCAGAAGAACTATAATCTATAAATCTATAATGAGCCTAATTCACAACGAACGGAGCTGTGAAAGAAAAGAAATCGCACGCACTGAAGTCCAGGAGATGAGTGCAGCTGTCAGTGATGTGATGTGTGGCGTCCGCAGGTCGTTCGGTGTGGTGCTGTGGGAGATGCTGACCGGTGAGATCCCGTATAAAGACGTGGACTCCTCCGCTATCATCTGGGGCGTGGGAAACAACAGCCTGCTGCTGCCTCTTCCTGAAAGCTGCCCTGATGGCTTCAAAATCCTGCTCAGACAGTGCTGGTGAGAAACCAAGCAAGAAAGCGTGTTTTCAGAATTTTAGCTGTATTGCAGATAATATAATTTGAATGTCATGAAAAGCCACTTAAGTGAACTTACAGAGAGATGTACTGTCGTGACTGTGTTTCTTAACACACTTAAGTAGACTTTTAAAAAGTGCAGTTTGTAATAATGTCAGATTAAACGTTTTAGCTTAAAGTTCATTTTAAATCATTCTGTTTTAATAATCTTTTGTCGTGTACACTCATTTTGATTTGTTGACTAAAGCACATGTAAAGTACTGTAATTGTAGTGTGTTATTTAATATTACATTCAAAGTTTATATATTGAAAATGTACTGAATTGCAACTTCCTCACTAAAAATCTCAAATTACAAATATTTGTGACCCTGGAGCACAAAAGCAGTCTTAAGTTGCACAGGAATGTTTGCAGCAATAGCCAACAATACATTGTATGGGTCAAAATGATAGATTTTTCTTTATGCCAAAAATCATTAGGATATTAAGTAAAGATCATGTTCCATGAAGATATTTTGTAAATTTCCTACCGTAAATATATCAAAACTTAATTTTTGATTAGTAATATGCCTTGCTAAGAACTTCATTTGGACAACTTTAAAGATGATTTTCTCAATATTTAGATTTTTTTGCACCCTCAGATTCCAGATTTTCAAATAGTTGCATCTCAGCCAAATATTGTCCGATCCTAACAAACCATACATCAATGAAAAGCTTATTTATTCAGAAATCTCAGTTTCGAAAAATTGACACTTAAGACTGGTTTTGTGGTCCAGGGTCACATATTTAAAAAACATGACATACACTTTTCAATAGAAATGACATTAAAGTTTATTTTAGTTTTCAATAAATGATTGTCAGTACATTCGGCAGTAACACTTTAACCATATTTTACAGACCATAGCAGTAATTATGAAATTATATATAAAGATGTACTGAAGTATTTAAGTGGGTCAAAAACACTAAAGTTCAGCCAAATGCATGTAATATAAATTTACAGTACAATACATTTAATGGCATTTTAGACTCAATTCGGTGTCTGAAAACATTACATTCATTTGACACTTAAAGTGTATTCTTTCCTTAATGAGCTCTTTTTAAAAGTATGCTAAAGTGAAAAAAAAAAAAACTTTTTTCAGAAAAGAAAGAAAGAAGACAGGAGAAAATCATATGGAAATAGAATATAACTCTGCAAAATGACAAGGAGAAGATGCAATAAGCAGAGATTATTTAACTGACTGGTAATAACTTCTAGGTGACTCTTGTAATGCTAACGTGTGTGTGTAGGAACTGCAAACCCAGGAACAGGCCGTCGTTCAGGCAGATTCTGCTGCATCTGGACATCGCGTCTGCAGACGTGCTCTCCACCCCGCAGGAGACCTACTTCAGATCTCAGGTGAGACTCATTCAACTCTGAACAACAACACGAGCATCAATTCAATATCATGAATTACTAATTAACATTTTTGGGGTGTCACAACATGTCATTTAAAAATCTGAACTAAACGTGTCTTGTCATGGAATTAAAAAAAAACAACTTTTGACTTCCTGCTTTAATAATATAAAACATTTTACATCAGAAATTAAAAACATGCTCATGATATTCAAGCCACTGAGTTGCATTTTTGAAGAAATCAATAGAAAGGACAAAAGTGAGTGCCACATCTCTGGCCATTTCAACAGTGTTGTTAAAGCCAAAGATAATGACTGCTGATGATTTGAGATCCAGCATTATGCATCTCTGTATGTGTGTGCAGGCCGAGTGGCGTGAGGAGGTCAAGCAACACTTTGAGAAGATCAAGTCAGAGGGCACGTGTCTTCACCGTCTGGATGAAGAGCTGATCAACCGGCGACGAGAGGAACTCAGGTCAGCAACAGACACATGCACAAAACGCTGTCCTGCCAAAACCATTAATAGAGCCCCGCTAACTCAACTCAAAAACTCAACTCTGAATTTGGTTTGCACTTTATTTTACAGCATGTGCACTTACCTGTACTTACAGTGTACTTCTCTAAGAAAGCACTGGGTTAGGATTAGCGATTGCTTTAGGGTTAGTTGCATGTAATCATGCATAATTTACTGTTATTACTATAGTAAGTACATGGAACATGTAACAAGGACACTATAAAATTAAAGTGTTGAAAATTAATGTATTTGCAATTAATCACAGAAAGCTTTTTTTTTTTTTGACTGACACATTCAGTCTCCTGTAGAACTCCACCCAAATAGCATATTTGATGAGGTTATACGTTGTGTATTTATTTACACAGTAACTGTGTTGTGAGAAAGAGAGAAGAAATAAAGCAGTGGACATTTGCAGCATGTCCTTGTGTCCTTTAAAGGGTTGTTACTGAGCATGACATCTGACTCCTTTTAACAGGCATGCTCTTGACATCAGAGATCACTACGAGAGAAAGCTAGAGAGAGCCAACAATCTGTACATGGAGCTCAACGCCGTGATGCTGCAGCTGGAGCTTAAAGAGAAAGAGCTGCTCAGGTAAAACACACATACAGTATATACTCCTATAACATACATATAAAACACTGGTTAAACCAAACAAGATATATCTAATAATAAAGATATTATACTGTAAAAAACAGAATTTTTAATATAATAATTTAATTTTAGAGTACAACTATAAAAAAAAGAGAGAATATTGTCATCATTCACGCACACTCATGTTTTTCCAAACCTGTATGTGTCGGGAAAAATAGCAATGAGATATTTTAATTATTTATTAAGAAACTAGTGTTTTCTGGGTCAGTGTCGGCTGCATAGATAAAGTAGACGATGCTGACTCGCCATCTCCGCAATGCACCTTTCACGCGGTCGGATTACATAATGAGAGAGATTTCGTTTCGATTGAATTGCTTCGTTTTAAAGTAGACATTTCGAGCTTTATATATTTCTCATGTTTATGAGGCAAGTAGCCCATACACTGACTTTCCGTTCATTTTTGTGACGTGCTCCACAGTTAACGGAGACCGAGACGGCAGAAAGCGCATCCTGTTTGTTTTCTTTATTTTACTAAAGCACAATGATTTGTTGTCATTGTGAGTGCACACAAATAAAAGTAGACTTTACAGTTTCGCATGATGTATTACTCCTATCTGTATGAGCAAAAATGACAGCTGATTAAGTTGATTCCACTGTTAGGGAAAAAAATATAAGTGATTGTGCTGGTGCCTCTGTGCATTAAGCTCACTTTTTGCTTCCACTCTCCGCACAAACACTTTGATGTGCACCTGACAGCGCACATTTATCTAGGTTAAATGTTTAAAACTAATAATGTGATATGCTTGAAGTGTGGTAAAAATCCGGTAAACTCACTGTCGGCCGCTGGCCGCTTGGTTGTAACTTTAAAAAACAAAAACTTGTGTTTAACTAACAAAAAATGCTTTTTCTAAACAACAAAAAAATTTTTTTTTCTAAATTACCTTAATAAAGAAATTAAAAGAAATATAACCACTTTGCCATTAAAAACAGAACTGAACCAATGGCTGCATCAGTAGGCTGTGTAAAGGGGAGGAGAAAAAAAAAACAGTCATGGGCTCCAGTCGGACTCGGGCTGAGAATTCTGATAAGCTGTCGGACAAGGGCCCTAAGTTCTAGTATCGATATTGCCACATACAGTGCATTGAGAACGTACAGATGCTGCCTTTAAAAAGGTGCTTTTTCATGCATTCTGTCAAAAACAGAATCTTGCAGACATGCTTATTGGAAATTATATACATTTGTTGTGTCACTCAATATCCACTAGATGGCGCTTTGAAATAGTATTTTGTAGCTCAGCACACAGTTGCCAGGCCAGATCACATTGCTCTTGGTCACTTCAGAGAGAGAGAGAGAGAGAGAGAAATAAGACTGCAATTGTGAGAATATTCCACCTCAAAAAAAGAGATTGACTTATCATACTGAAAAGACTGGGCCCCCTTCAGAAAAACCAGTGAAGAATCATTCTGTATTTACCGTTGCAATGAAGTCTTGTGTATTATCAGAATAAACCGGCTATAAACAGTCATGAATCACCACAGAGAAAAAGAAATCGAGAAAGAGCTCTTAATCTGTCAGTCCTTTCCGTGTTCAGGTCAGGTGAGCTCTCCCATGTTTAGGCCCTATTTTGTGCCCTATTCGTGGAACGGGCTCCTCACTTTGAGATGATTAAAATTCAGCTTCTTATATCTTCATTTATAACACCATGAAGTGATAATGCTGCTTTGTTCTTGATTAAGGAGGGAACAGTGTCTGGATAAGAAATATCCTGGTCTCTTCAAACATCACCCCTCAACCACAGTGGACAAACTCATCAAGAAGAGAAGCGTTCCCCAGAAACTGCCTTCTCACGGCAAGAGGTAAGAACAGACGTTCTTCACACTGGCTCTCAATTATTAATAATTACATAACAGCACGAGGTTAGTCATCGAGACCCAGTATACAAAATCACCTTATCTATGTCCATATCAGTCATTTGAAGAATGTGTTACAACATGTCCATTTATCAAAGTTTTATATATCTTATACACAATGTTTCTCAGTGTCTTCTATGTGAACGTATGTATATGTATAAAACACTCTGCACAGCAACAGTATGCATGAATGCAGCAATTCAAATTTAAACAAGCATGTGAGTAGTTCCAGTTTCACTGTAAGTTCTCAAAAAACATCCAAGGTATATAGAATATGTACACGATTAAATGTTTAGAAAAGTATCTTTGACATTTCCACAAACATGGACACGACTGAAAATCCTAAATGCATGCATTCCCAAAGCAACATAATTCTGGGAAGAAAGGATGAAACTTGCTCATTTAATAACTGTTCCATTTTGCACGTATTACTGCAACAGCACAAAAGTACAAAAGAAACGTTTGTCAAGAGAAAGTTCTTGGACATTCATTGACATGTAATCTACTAGCAAGTACACTGCATACTACATAGCAGCTGATTGACCTCTGCTTTATCAGCAGCCAATGATCTTGCTAGCTCAAGATTTAAATCGTTTGGTTTAGTGTTCTGTGGTGTTCAGAGTTCCTCTAAAACCCTCCGCCTCCCCCAGCACCACCTGTCTAGATCAGTTATGTGGAACAGCTATATTATGTATGTCTATTTCTGCAGCAGCATTAAGTCTTACTTTCTCACAGCTTGTGTAAGTTTTGGAAGCAGCAAGAGTGCGTAGCAGATATAGTCTGCCAAGACCAAATACATTATCATAATTTCCATTATTATGCTGAATGCAATTAAGAGAGTTGTCATGATTAAACTAAAATAAAACAAAACTGTGATTTTTTCTTTAGTTTTTGATATATGTAATGTAACGTATGCCATATCCAGACCTGACCTCCTGAGATCAGAGATCATTCTCCCCAAGATGGACGCTGGTGTGCTGCAGGTGACCGTCCCGCCATGTGCAAACCGAGGGCCTACCTCACCTAGCCGCGCCCGCAGGGTGAAAACTCGTCACCGGAGGAGCGGCAAGGGAAGCAGCGGGGATCTGTCAGGGCCTAAGCACCCTTCTGCCCCTGCTAGCCAAAAAAGAGAGCCTCCGCTGCCCAACACAACGACACCCGCGCCGCCCCTCACTGAAACTGCTTCAGGGGCCGCGATGAGGGAGGGCCAGCTGGAGCCGCCCCCGCTGAAGCTGTCCTCGTCCAGCCCAGATCTGCTCTGCTCCACCCGCCACGCTGAAGACGGAGTCAGTGGAGCTGCCACGACCGAAGCCCTGGGCAGAGAGCCCGGCGGTGGAGCTGAAGCGGGGGCCGGTCTGGACGAGACTCTACCCAGAAGTGACACGGCGAGTGAAGACGCCGTTTCACTGCCCTTCTCCAGCAGCCCTGATTCACCCTGCTGTGGCCGAAGTGGAGCGGTGGGCCGAACTCATGTAGGAGAGGAGAGAGAAGAGGGAAGCGGGGCGGTGCGATTACCCAGAGGATCCAGCGGCAGTCATCTGACTCCATCAGCCATACTGTATCGAGCTGCGATCACACGCAAACAGGTGTGCATCTCTCTATTCCCGAGTTTTCATTTTCATCGTCAGGGTTTTCGGTACAGATTTCTGTGTATGTACATGAATCCACACTGAACCGACTGATTATATTCTTATTAAAACAAAGGTGACTTGACTTGGTAAGGAAAGGAAAGGTGCATATCTTAGATCTTTGCACTGGACTGGTCACCATTCCTTTTAAGTTTTTCACCATTTTTCCTCACCTTTTCTATCACTTCTCAATTAATATGAGCTCATTAGGCATACATGAATTTAAAAAAGTTTAATGAAGAGTTTCAGTTAGCATTTTACACAACAGGACACTGCTGTCGCTGCTTAACATGTCATGCCAAATACACATTTGTATTTATGTTTAATTTAGAATAGTTTTTATGAAAGTGGTTATTGTGAAGATCGAATGAGTTGAAGGGACTGATTCAAACTAGATAAATGGCCTCGGATTGTATCTCCTGTCACCTCACATGCAAATTAACCAAAAGGGAATTCGATTTTTAAAAATGTAACGGGAAGGCCTTATTTCAGAACTTTGGGCCACAGACATCCTCTAACAATACACTTCTGCTTTGTGATGATCACTATAAGGAATTATCTAAGCAGGGTTGCCAGGTATGCGTAACAAAACTTGCCCAAATGGCCAATCAAAAATAGCCCAATGACCATATCCCAAATATCAAAACTAAAAATATGCAATTCCCATACCTAAAGTACATATTTTACAGTCACTGTTATGCAAATTGAAAACCACTATATCGTAGTGATCATAAACACAGCTCAAAGGCTCCTTACTAGTGGCCCTCCCTCGCAAAACTCTACCACACTTTTATCTTTGGTAGAACATAAAATATTTCTGTACAAGCATTTCAGTCAAATATAATTTATGCCTTATGTCAAACCATTAAAGCCTGGTTCAGACTACACAATTTTAGCCCGATCTGCTTTACGTAGGGTGTCATGGGGATTCATAAACGACAATGGCTGTCGGCACGCAAAATTCAATGGTTTCATCTCGATTCCACATCTGCGATGCTTCACGACATCACCACATCTAGCATGTTTTATTTTTTTTTCAGGTTTTCTTTCCTTTTTTGGGGCTTTTCTGACGACAAGACAGAGCAAAACACGCTGTTTGCTAGACATTTTTTGTTTACGCTCAAGGCACCTTCTGTCTAGTCGTGCCCTATAGATCAGTGGTTATCAATTCCAGTCTTCACGGCCCCCCGCTCTGCTCATTTTGTATCTCTTATCACTTCAGAGGTTTGTTCTGTTCGACCGTAAGTGCCCTGCAAAGTGGACTTCACAGGATATTCAGCCATGATTTCAGTTCGACGGGAACGTATATGTTCCTTTTAAAGAGCATTAAAGTGTGCAAGACGTGAATTAAAATGATTTATTTACAGAGGTATATTATGTCACTCTTTACACTTCTCTAGTAAGTTTCATCTGTGTGTGAAGATGCTGCAGGCCGTGGCATAGCACAGTTTCATGAATGAATGTTCCAAATTGAAGTAATCTTTCCCTTGCTCAAGGAGTAGGGAGCAAAGAACACTGTGTATGTTAAATAAGAGAGACAAACAAAATATGCAGAGTGGGGGGTCGCCAGGACTGGAGTTGAGAACCACTGCTATAGATGACAATGCAATGTGTAGTCTGACATAGGGGTGGGCAATATAGCCTCAAAATTATATCACGATATTTCAAGAATATTTGCGATAACGATATTTATGACGATATAGAAAAAAATATGGAACAACGTTTTATTGGTGATTTCAGCTGGCAGGCAGCAGCATTTATTAGTGCAAACAACATGAAGGGCATTTTCCATCCTTTTCCAATGAGATACTGTCATCGATGACAGACTACCCAATTCGAAGTGTACATCTATTGTCATAAGGTGGCAGCAGCAGCTGTGTGTTCGACTTGAAGCAGACCGATCGGTGTATGACGTCAAAATACTGTGAGAGTGTCTGCGGCACGTTACAGCTCCGACGTGGCCACTCTGGTCAATGCTTGTGTTTACACCAGCGGAGCCGCGGCACTTCACTAAAGATAGGCGCCTCGCATATTTTTGACGGTAAGAGTGTGCGCTCGAATATGCTCTAGAACCACTCTCGCGATACTTTGATGTCATACACCGATTAGTCTGCGCAGCGCTGCTTCAAGTCGAACACACCTATTGGGTTTGGGGTGTTGTTGTTGTGCGCGCTAGGGAAGGTATATCCGCCATACGTCATCGCGTCGCTATATCATTGATATCGCGATATGACACTGTTTTATCATGTAAAATTTTATACCGGTATTATCTTGGATGGGAT
>NW_015552528.1:288159-306124 GCF_001515605.1 Sinocyclocheilus anshuiensis | reverse complement strand
GCTGTTTCCTCTAAAAAGCTGTTTATTCAGCGTAGTGAAGCCTCTCCTCCATTGACATCCATTCAAAAAAAAAAAAGCGGAAGCGTTAGCATTAGCCTTTACGCTTTTTTGGCTAAAGGTTGCAGGCTTGCCTTCTAGTGGCTTTGGTAGTAGGCTTGTTCGAGATGCATCGGCGCTGTGCAGACCGATCGGCGTAGGACATCAAAGTACCGCAAGAGTGATTGGAGAGCAGACGACTCTTTAAGCTTTTGAATTGCTCTCGCGATACTTTGATGTCATACACCGATCAGTCTGTGCAGCGCTGCTTCAAGTTGAACACACCTATTGGGTTTGTGGTGTTGTTGTTGTGCGCGCTAGGGAACGTAAATGCGCCATACGTCATCGCATCGCTATATCATTGATATCGCGATATGACTTGTCATGTAAAAATTTATACCGGTATTATCGTGGATGGTATGATATGGCACACCCCTAGTCTGACATGTTTCTTCTTCACAACATGACGAGATTTTAGGAGTCAAAATCGCATAATCTGACACGGTGACTTTCGTAACTGACTAAAAATTGTGTATTCTGAACCACCCATAACCCACAATCAACCCGCAACAGTTTAAAAGTAGCCCAATTCAGTGGGAAAATAGTGGCAACCCTGTATCTAAGAGTGTGACATGGCAATGCTAACTAGACCAGCCCATTGATAAACTAATCTAAAAAAGAGCAGACCCAACTTAAACTGTTGAGTCAGCTGATTTCCCGGTTTATTTAGCTTGAGTAAAACCTATCAGTTTACATGTTACCACATGACGCACATGTCACATGATCAAACATTTAGTAGTTTAAAGCAGTGGTTCTCATTTCCAGTCCTGGCGACCCCCCCCCCCCGCTCTGCATATTTTGCATATCTCTCTTATTCAACACACCTGATTCAGATAACTAGCTTGTTAGAAGAGAGCTCCGTGCACGAACTGTTCCGATTGACATGGTCCCTACACAGTGTTCACTGCTCCCTACTCCCTGAGCACGGGAAATCCACTGAAGTTTACTTCCCTTCGGAACATTCATTCATGAAACTGTGCTATGCCACAGACTGCAGCGTCTTCATACATAGACGAAACTTACTAGAGAAATGTGAAATGTGACTTAATATACCTCTGTAAATAAATAATTTTAATTGTCTTTGCCCTTTGAATGGAACATATATGCTCCCTTCGAAGTGGAATCATGGCAGAATATCATGTGATGTCCACTTCACAGGGCACATGCGGTCGAATAGAACAAACCTCTGAAGTGATAAGAGAAACATGAGCAGAGCAGTGGTACGTGAGGACTGGAATTGAGAACCACTGGTTTAAAGGAAGAGCCCATTATAGCTTACATGAGTGCATTTAGGACTTTCATTTAGAAATAATGCATTTATCAAACTGCAGGTTTGTCGCAAATAAAAACAAACACAGCAAAACATCAAAAATCAAAATGGTAAAGATAGTTAAAATAGACAAATTAGAAATTTACGTGTGTTATTTTTGCAGTGCTGTTTTGGGCCTTAATCATTAAGCATGCTTGAACGAATTGTGTTGAATTCCACCAGCGACGTGGCGTTTCCTCAGAAGAAGAAGAGGGCGAGGTGGACAGTGAGGTGGAGTTACCAAGGAGACGGTAAGAATACAGTTATTTATTCTTTCTGAACTAATTTCGGTGTGAACTAAAGTAGTTTGGAGTTGCTTTATTTATGTAATGCTGGGTGAGCATTGCATGCCTGGTTGCTTATAAAAGTCGTAGCACACATGCTAAAGTGCTCAGTTATGGCATCTTGCTAGGTCAGTGTCCCAGCCCAGTTCCTGGATGACAGTATTCAAAAAACAGGAGGCATAACGTACCTGGATGACCGACTACTTGCACGTTCGATGGACACTTTACTATCCCATGAAGCCAAGGGAGCCACTTTATTTTACAGTCCCGTTCCACATATACATACTGTGTTCTTATTGTAGTATTGCAGTATTACGAGCAGGAACATCCCGTTCCTAAGTGCCACCCGGTATTTTTGACAGTCCTAATTTGAATATATCCTTGTTTAATTTTCTCTAATGTCCATTTTGCAGACGGCCGACCAGTATAACCAAGTGCCAATCAGTATCCACTTTCAGCTCCGAGAACCTGTCCGTGTCCGAGGGAGAGGAGGGCCACACCACTGACCACTCCCACAGCGGCACGCCAGACGTGGTCAGCACCAACACCGACGAGCGGCTGGACGATCGCAGCGATGACCTCATCTCCCAGGGGTCTGAGATCCCTGTTGATATCACAGACCCTACTCTGTCCGAACGAGAGGCCGCTGCCCTCGAACAGGAGAGGGCCAACTTTGACCTGGAACAAAATATCCTGGAGGTACCAGTATTGAGAGAATCCTTACAACACATATCGCCCTGAGAAAAACAAATTGTTGCAGGGTTTTACAGAGCTGGCTCCGGAGGTCCACTGTCCTGCAGACGTTAGCTGGAGCAAACACACCTGAACTAGGTCTTCAAGCGATTTGCAGGCAGACTCTGTAGGACCTCCAGGACCAGACTTAAAGAAGCCTGCCTTCAATTTGACGATTTTGTTAACGACTGTGTTTGTTTAGGCAATATATAATGTGTCCAAGAGTTTGATCACGCTCTTTGTCCTGTTCCCAGACTCGCGCGTTGTGTGAGGACTCGGACTGTGACAGTGCTGAACTCGACCAATCAGGGAGCGGAGAGCCGAGTCGTCCCCCGAGCGCAGGAGGCTGGGGCCAGGGTCCTCAAAACTGAAACGCACGCACACACACAACACACACACACACCAGCACACACTTTCACTTTTAGTTGCACCAAAGCGAAACGAACACAGATTTTCGTGAAACACGTGTGCGCACATATCCGCTACACTACACAAAACGACTAGCCACCTTAAGAACAAATACTCGGTCACTGGTCATAACAACTTTGGGATCGTAAACTGCCTCGTGACCAGGACGTAGCCACGGAAAATATAGCAAGACAAGTTCAGCAGCGACCTGCTGCTAGAGTTGAGGATTACAGGAACTACGCGAACAGATCAATGCAATTAAAAACTTCAGGGCATTCCCAATAAGCAGCAATGATGGTATCGATAGGTCTGTGCTGTTGTAGTGCAGACAGACTTCCTGGTGGGCCAGAATCGTGTCCGTTGATGTGTCCAAGGCTAGTGGTTAGCAGTCGATGTAAAGTCAGAGTCTAGATCGAATCGGTAGTGCTGGATGAAACTCCTGATCACAGGAATCTCCGTCCTCCAGCCTGGATAAAGTAGTTCTGCCAAAACTGCGCCCCAGTTATCTGTTCAGACGTGACGGAAATGAAGTGCGTTGCTCTCGGATTGGGACTGATCCACTACTATGTACAGATGCTTCCTTTCCAAAGCATTTACAAGGTGCATATACAAATGTGATTCTATTATGACTATAATGCCCTGAATTTATGTAAATATATATTTAGTAGGCTAAATCTAAGAATACAAATAAGAACTATTTGTTAACAACGAAAACACAATAAAAACGGTCCAGTTTCTACTATTCTCCTGTGCTTGTGCCACGCTACCATGGCAGCTCAGATCGGTTTGGAGATCAGCACGTGTGTAAGTGTACAGTTATATATATATATAGTATATAGAGTCAGGTTGGCTTTGCTAGTGCAGGACTGTAAAACCCTTGGATGCAAGTATACACAACACACAGACTGAACGGCACATATAAATGTACAGTACATGATTTATGAAACGGAGATATCTGTTCCAACTGTCTGCTCTCCTCTTACCTCTCTTTCAGTACTTTTTCTTTCATAGGGACATGCAATATGTACATTTCAACCTAATCTGAATAAAGCACTTTTATTTTCTGCACTGTAAAAATAAAGTAAAACAAATTAATGACAATAATTTAATGTATATGAATTTTAGCTTGCCAGATGTAGGTCTGAGAAGGGTAAAGTCCTGAAGAACAAAATGCATGATATACGTTTTTATGTATTTTAATTTTTAAATCGATTGTTTTTATACATCTTAAGAAATGTTTGCACCTTTTTTACCTTGAATGTGTAATAATGTTGTGTTGCTTGTAGTCACTTTACATTAGGATGTTTATATACATGGACATGATCACTTTCTCATGTTGCACTGAAAATGTATTTATTATAACGATGATGGTTCAATAGTTGCAAATCTCCAGTTTCAAGAGTATGTATGTTAAGACAACCATTTAAAACCTTTTTGAAGATAATAACTTTAACCATTTTTTTTTTCTTTTTTCTGATGATGTTAAAACTTTCCTGGACCGAACAAGTCATGTTTTTTCTCGGACAACTGAGCATGGTCCAAATGCATAAATATTGGCAGCTCTATTCTGACTAAAACAAAATCAAAGGTCCTAAAATTGGTTACATTTACATAGAAAGCAATAATCTGACTATGAATAAGAAAATGGTATTTAAAAAATACATTTATGGTATATTTGGAAAAAGCATGAATTAATTGAGATGTATTTTAGTCACTTTATTAAGTCATGTAAACACCGTAATCCATCATCCTACAGCAAACTATTTGACGACACATTTTGTTTGTGAACTTGTAAAAAATATATATATATATAATTATTAAATAACTGTTAAACTATAAAAATAGATGTGAATATATTACTTTTCAATATTGTGTGGAATTCAGTACTAATCTGGTTCTATGAACAAGAATATGAATCAAACATCGTTCATAAACATCTTAATTGTAATATTGTCTTGTCGGGAGAAAAAAGAAAACTGAGAAACAGACTATTGCCCTCCATATAAATGTAGGTAATGCCAGACGTGAAGCCCCCTAGCATAAAGAACTACAAGAGTTGCTTTAATACAGAAGTGCACATTTCAACTCTGAATGCCTTTAATGACAAATGTCTTCTCAGATCATTAGCTATCGTTCGATTTGCAGTATGACTTTTATAAGTCAGCTTAGTATGTAGAACCTGCCATTCATGACTAGCAGAATAAATAAAGCTCCTACCTTCACAAGTTTGGAAAATAATTTTCAGTCTGCATTTAAAGGACACACTAGCTACTGCCTCAGACATTTAGTTCAACGAACAATACCAGTCATTTTTCTTCCTAGCAACTGGATTAACTCGGCCTTACTCCAGATGTTAGAATAATGTGGAAGGCAGAAGAAAAATTACTGCACTGTAGTCGGGTATAGAAAGGGGGTATGCAACACAAAATCATAAAACAACATTTAAATATGCATCCTATAAAGCTTACAAAAAAAACAAAACAAAACAGAATTTTTTATTCTTCTAAAATTGATCGGATCAGCCAAATGCAACAACCTTTGTTTTGTAGCCACAACACTTTTATTTCAACCATCAAAACAAACACACATATGATCTGATTTACACCACAGCCTCATTTGGTAGAGGTAAATCCTTAACAACCTCACAGGACAAAGAATGTGCCCCCTCTCACCCCCTCCAACTAAAAATGTGAAGGAGAAAATGACTGCAATTCCAGAAACTGAGAGTGGAAAGAAGTAGAAGCAACCTTAGGAACATTAGACCTTAACTAAACCGGGAGCAAAATCCATACAATATGAGCTCTCTGATAAGGACTGCAAATCACCAATTCTCTTGAGGGATCTTAAGGCCCTCAACAAAACCGCCTTAAAGGGTTAGTTCTCCTTAAATTTAAAATGTCATCACTTACTTACCCTCATGTTGTTCCAAACCCGAAGGACAATATGAGGTAAGAAAATGGTGACAGAATTTTGAGTCAGAATCACTTTAAGAGTCGGAATTCTCTGACAGAGAAGAGGCCCTGTCAAACGTTCTACCTCCTAAACTTTTAAGACAATAAGTCCCAAGAAAGAACTTGGAAGAGCAGGAAGGCAAACAAGAATGCCCTCGGCCATGCATGTGCCAGAGCATCTATCCATAGAGGCGCTGGAGACAACAGAGTAAACAAGATTCACGGTTTGCAGATGCAGCCTCCATTCTCTGGGCCTTAACCCATGCCTCGAGAGAAGATCTGCTCCCAGATTTGACTGACTTGGGATGTGCATCACATTCAGTGACAGAAACTTGTTCTGTGTCCAAAGAAGAATGCATCACACTAACCTTAATATAGGGTGTCCCCCTACCAATTTATAGAGAAAACCACAAACATGTCCTGACAACCACGTGGGAGGTCTGAATATCTAGAAAAACCATCATATCCAGGAAATGTATGTGCCATGTGAGATGATTGCACCTCTTGACTCCATATGCTGAGTGACCTAACAAGTGATCTACCATAACCATCCTGCAACAGCAGACTCTACCCTGAGTAACACCGGGATTGAGAAAGAGAGTATGTTTTTAAAGGAATAAAGGTCTGATAGCATCTGCCCATAATCCTTAGGTGTCTGGTGAGGATACTAGCGGGGATGAGCTCTCTGATTGTTGACCCACCACTGAACCAATCTCATGTGAAGAAGGCCCAGTGGGAACACCAGTAAGGCTGCAGCCATGACTTATTTAGTGACTGGTACTCACTTCACCAATGACGTTGTGATTTTTGGATCACCTGTCATTTAAGGTGCAGTTATGAGTACAGCAGATGACCTCTCTCCTCTCTTAAGTTTGGGGCTCTAATAAAATCTATTTTATTAACAAAAGATGAACAAAGTAATCAACAACTACAATGAAATTAATACAATAAATGAAAATGGAATGAAGTGAATAAGATGCATAAAATGCAAGTGATTAAGTTGGGTGTTGCTATGGTTTTCTTATGGGAAGATAAACTATTGCTTCTTGGAAACTAATAAGGTGAAGAGCCTTATTATGCATCAAATAAACAAATGATTATTTGTTCTTAACTGATATCAGCTATATAACATCTAATGTATATTAACAGTATATGATTTTCTAAGGTCTCTGGAAGAGGTTTGGATAAGTGATATTTACGTTGTCTGTGGTTGAGTGAGCAGTCCGGTGGCGGTGACGTCTTACACATCTTCTACCTTTCAGGGCCAGAGACTCAGAACTTGGACAATCTGTTTTGTCTCTCTAGGATGGAGACTTAAGGCGGGCTGCATCTGTTGTTGTCTCACTGGACGAAGACTTTAAACGTTCGGTATTTGTTGATGTCTCTTTCCTCACAGGCTTGAGGCTCAGAACGTAGTCATATCTGTTGCTGCCTCAAAAGCTGTAGAAAAGACTCTTAAGTGTAGTGTAGGGTGCTTTCACACTTTGTTTGCCAGATCCAATCCAGAGTTCGAGTTTTGTTTTGTTCATATCTGTTGCTGCCTCAAAAGCTGTAGAAAAGACTCTTAAGTGTAGTGTAAGGGTGCTTTCACACTTTGTTTGCCAGATCCAATCCAGAGTTCGAGTTTTGTTTTGTTTTTTTTGGTTCTGAACCACGGTACGTTTGCGTCATCAGAGTGGCAGATGTTTACCCCTGTTACTAGGTCACGACTATGCAGAAGACGGCAAGATGAATGGATGCTTGCTCATGTTTGTACTCAAGATTTTGAACATTTTGTATTCATTTCCAAAGCGCCAACACAGAATGGCACGCGTCTATTTGTCATGACTGTAATGTCAATTTCTGCGAGTCAATCACGCTTTTCAGGAAAGCGAGTGAGTAAACACATAAATACCCAGTTTGACCAATTCATACAACATTAATAGCGGTTCACTTCCGTGATTTAGTACGATTGCATTCACATCAGAAGCGAACCGTACCAGAGTTTGCATGAACCGAACCCCAGACCACCCTTTTTAGGTGAGCTCGGGTACGGTTCGTGGGTGCACACCTGAATACAGAAAACAGCATTCACATTATCTAAACGAACCAAACACTCAAATGAACCAAAAGTGCTAATGTGAAAGCCCCCTAAGTGTCTCACCTTCACAGGCTGGAGATTCAAAACTTGGTCGTTGTCTCTAATGGTGTGTTCACACCAGACGCGAATGTAATTATTCGCGCAAGTAGATTTACATACAAAGTCAACGCAAAGACGCAAATAGAGGCGAATTCGCGCCGGGCGACGCGTTTGCCGCAAACGCACGATATTCGCCTCAATTGCGTCTTTCGCGCAAGTTCAAAAATGTCAACGAGCAGAAAATTCGCATGACGCGTTCTCGCGCAAGCCAATCAGCGAAGAGCTTCTTGACACTTCCAGTTGAATCGGACATTAGAAGAGAGCATCATTGTTATTATATAGGTCTGGAGCATAGAAAACAATTAAAATTACAATGAAATTAATACAATAAATGAAAATGGAATGAAGTGAATAAGATGCATAAAATGCAAGTGATTAAGTTGGGTGTTGCTATGGTTTTCTTATGGGAAGATAAACTATTGCTTCTTGGAAACTAATAAGGTGAAGAGCCTTATTATGCATCAAATAAACAAATGATTATTTGTTCTTAACTGATATCAGCTATATAACATCTAATGTATATTAACAGTATATGATTTTCTAAGGTCTCTGGAAGAGGTTTGGATAAGTGATATTTACGTTGTCTGTGGTTGAGTGAGCAGTCCGGTGGCGGTGACGTCTTACACATCTTCTACCTTTCAGGGCCAGAGACTCAGAACTTGGACAATCTGTTTTGTCTCTCTAGGATGGAGACTTAAGGCGGGCTGCATCTGTTGTTGTCTCACTGGACGAAGACTTTAAACGTTCGGTATTTGTTGATGTCTCTTTCCTCACAGGCTTGAGGCTCAGAACGTAGTCATATCTGTTGCTGCCTCAAAAGCTGTAGAAAAGACTCTTAAGTGTAGTGTAAGGGTGCTTTCACACTTTGTTTGCCAGATCCAATCCAGAGTTCGAGTTTTGTTTTGTTTTTTTTTGGTTCTGAACCACGGTACGTTTGCGTCATCAGAGTGGCAGATGTTTACCCCTGTTACTAGGTCACGACTATGCAGAAGACGGCAAGATGAATGGATGCTTGCTCATGTTTGTACTCAAGATTTTGAACATTTTGTATTCATTTCCAAAGCGCCAACACAGAATGGCACGCGTCTATTTGTCATGACTGTAATGTCAATTTCTGCGAGTCAATCACGCTTTTCAGGAAAGCGAGTGAGTAAACACATAAATACCCAGTTTGACCAATTCATACAACATTAATAGCGGTTCACTTCCGTGATTTAGTACGATTGCATTCACATCAGAAGCGAACCGTACCAGAGTTTGCATGAACCGAACCCCAGACCACCCTTTTTAGGTGAGCTCGGGTACGGTTCGTGGGTGCACACCTGAATACAGAAAACAGCATTCACATTATCTAAACGAACCAAACACTCAAATGAACCAAAAGTGCAGCCCCCTAAGCCCCCTAAGTGTCTCACCTTCACAGGCTGGAGATTCAAAACTTGGTCGTTGTCTCTAATACACCAGACGTGGTGTGATCACACTGTAATGACGCGAAATGCGCAACGCGTTTGCCGCGAACGCACGATATTCGCCTCAATCGCGTCTTCTGGGCAAGTTCAAAAATTTCAACTCGAGCAGAAAATTCGCATGACGCGTTCTCGCGCAAGCCAATCAGCGAAGAGCTTCTTGACACTTCCAGTTGAATCGGACATTAGAAGAGAGCATCATTGTTATTATATAGGTCTGGAGCATAGAAAACAATTAAAATCAGTTGTAGTGGTAGTTGTATTTTATTAGCATGGCTACAGAGATGCTGCTATCAATAATAAAAACAATAGTAATATCAGTGTATATATACAGTACTACAATGTAACACACGTTAATACAGGATCCTAACGTTATTCATCCTCCTCTGGATGGTGCTGTGAACCCAGACACGTCGGCGTTTGGCTTTCCATTGTATTTGGGACTTTTTGACAACAGGTACAAAACAGCGATTGTAGTTATCTCTATGGCGCGCACTCCGTGCCAAAATCAAACGACCGATCGAACGTCAAACCGAACATCCTGTACTTTGAGCATCTTACGGAGCGGGTGACCCACGTGACGACCTAACGCGACGTCAGCGTCTTGAAATTAGCTGGTTTTTAAACATGCAAAGAGACATGCTGCTGTGTAAAGACTATAAATGGACATTACAAGCATTACAATAAAGATATTTTATACCTAAACGAATACTCAACCATTTCCTGCATCCTGCTGTACTTAAATATTTTAAAAAAAAAATGTTGTTGTATTACAAGCATTACAATAAAGATATTTTATACCTAAACGAATACTCAACCATTTCCTGCATCCTGCTGTACTTAAATATTAAAAAAAAAAATGTTGTTGTAGGCTATATTTGAAGTCGTTCTGAGTGATACGAACACAACCTTCACACGCATCTGACTGACAGATAAACCGCAAGCTGTTTTTTTATTTTGTGGATATTTCAGCAAACAGTTTGGTCACATAGCTCCTCCTTCATTATGACCTTTTAATTATGAGAGGAAGAATGAGAGTCAGAACGAGTGCGAATAACATATAACATAATAATTCATAATATTTGAAGCAGAAATATGTTGTTGGGCACATAATTCGTGCTGCTGCGACTTGTAAACGACCACTTTAATGATAGCTATAGAGTATTCTAACAGATTATTCCTAAGTTATAGCATTGAATGAATATTGTGTAATGATGAATATTGTATCAATGAATATTGCATATTGTCCCATTGATAAAAACAGTGCAGATATGTCTCTATTAATAAAAGTGAAGTGGAAATAAAAATCAAGAATAGGCTGAACAGTACCATGATAATATGTCCTCAACATTTCCCATGCTCATCTTTTATTTAGATCAAAAGGCAAGTAGGTGTGTGACAAAGAAATGAAGTTTAAATGTATTAATGTAAGCATGTAGCATACTCTGTTCACATGAAAAGAATCTAGAATCAGTGAACGTAACCTTAATACTGACAGAAATTTGCAGGGTTTGGGACAATTAAAGTCCTTTTGGTTGGAGAGTATGGCATGCCTTAAAATTGTATTAGTTTCATTACATACTAAATTTGTTGATGTTTTTCTGAGGCTTCTTTATTATGTTGGCTTGAGAAAGCCAACATATATTTAAACATTATAATTAATTTTTATCATGAGAGTAATTGATTCCACCAAGAGCTTTAATGCTTCACCAAACTCAGCACAGACCTTCAGACTTGTCTGACTCACTTTGGTATTTCTTTTCTAATTGGTCAAACTTATACTTTCCCAAAAAATCCATTGACTTACCTTATCTGAGCAATGAAGGCTGTAATATTTAATTCTGTCCACTAGAGGGGGAAACAGAATAAGAAATGTTTTAGTCTAGGCTACTCTTTCTCTGTTTACATCAGTTTAAATGACAAATAAATGCATGAATTGCATTTGTACTGCCATGAATAGGCCATAACTGTGTACAAGAACAAGCTTCACACTTCAAGCTGTACGACTACTTAAAGCTTTCTTTTAAGATATTGTTTATTGTTTATTCTTTTAAGATATTGTTATGTACAATATATAGTATATAGTATACAATATTTCTAGTTCTGTTTGGACTACTGTTGTACTACCCTGTTGAAAAAAAAAAAACAGCATATGCTGGTTAGGTAGGTTTTGAAGCATGGATGCTGGTTTAAGCTGGTCGTGTGCTGGTCATGTGCTGGTCCTATGCTGGTCCTAAGCAACTAGCTCCTGCTCAGGACCAGCGCATGACCAGCTTAAACCAGCTTATTAGGATATACATTTGTAATGCTTCTTAGGTTAAAAATGTATATAGGTCTACTGACACAGTTTAATCAACGCGTGTTCTGAAATATTTCGGTTTTTATATCGGTTCGGAAACATCAACTGGAACTCATCCCTGTCTTTTCTTGTTAAATCAGCATCCGCACTTGCATTAACGTAATCTTAACTAAAACAATTAACTGTAATCTATAAATGATCTGTCTGTCTGTCTCTCACCCCCACATACTCAGTCCGAAAGACCCATATACGAAAACCTTGAATGCAAACATTAATGCAAGAATATAGCTTAAAGAACTGTTTAAAAAAGGTCTACTCTCCTATATTTCACAGGCCCGTTGTGCGGTCGCTGGGTTACACGAAATACATCGATAACGCATTCTGAATATTACTGTAAAATTAGCTGGCTTAAAAAATGCGGATTGTTCATTGTTAAACAGTTATTCCAGACACATCCTGTTGGTATGCATATGGGAATGTTGTAATCACAGATAATGAGCAGATGTTTTACACATCAAGCATTGGATACATTGCCATTGGGTTGTTGGGTTTTCATGTTTTATTGGAACTTTCTAATGATTTTTATAGCCTACTGTACAAACTATATATTCTATCCCCTAACCCTAAACCTTCATCAGAGATGAAGACCAAAAAATGTAATGTAGCCTATACACACCCACTCCCCACAGACAGCAACATAGTGTTGGCCCATGTGTGTGGAACAGCAGACCTCTCGGCATGCCCATTAATCCAAGCTGCAGCTACCCATACTTGGGACTTTTTTTGACAACAGGTGATTGAGTTGACCAATGAAATCGGCTGGGGGTGGGGTTTCATCTTTCAATCTTGTAGAAAAGATATACCGTATTGGCCCGAATATAAGACGACCCTGATTATAAGACGACCCCCTTTTTCCAGATGTACCTTTTGGATAAATGCTTTTTAAAAAACAAATCTTGTTTTTTCTCAATAAAACACATTTTGTCTTCAATTATTTTCATATTGCATATTTTTCCTATTTTAATTTTTGTTTTGAAAGTATGGTAAAAACTGGTCAAATGTACCAACAATCACATTTAAAAAATATACACTTTTTGATATACCATAAAAAAAAATAAAAAAAAACAGTAGCCCATCTAATAGTAGCCTACCAAAATCTTATTAACAGTAGAAGTTAAATCTTACTGTAGTCTTCAAATCTGGGTACTGTCTTACGTTTTAAAATCACAAAGGGAGTTTGGTCCCATCAGGCTAACGTGAGAGTCACGACTCGTGCAGCTGTGAGGTTTTATTTTTCTTTTGTTTTTACTCGCGATCTTTACAACACGCATTACATTACGTATTTCATGGCACACTGGTTTTATGCGTATTTGGCGCCACCTATTGTTGTGGGTGTATTATTGACATGTCAAAGTCTAGACCCTGAATATAAGACGACCGCGTTTTTTCAGATGTATTTCCAAGAAAAAACATCGTCTTATATTCGGGTCAATACGGTACTTATCGAAATACTGATTATTTTATATAGAATAAGCCAACTGGGGAGTGTGGTGCAGTTTTTATGGGTACCAGCACAATGTTTTTAAGGTAAGTGGTTGCAATCAATTTATTTTAGCTACATTTAAATAAATTTTGCTGAAAGTTAGTAAACTAAATTAATTTATTTAAATGTAGCTAAAATAAATTGATTGCAACCACTTACCTTAAAAAAAATTAGTAAATTAAATTAATAATTTTTTCGGTGTACAAGGAAATGAAACAGCAGACAAAATGGCTAAGGAAGCACTTAAAATGGATAATATTAACGTAGCAGTCACTTCAAGCAGGGCAAAAGGAAAGTCTGTGATGAAACAAGTTTGTAGGAGTAAATCGCAGAAATACTGGGATTTATGTAAAGAAGGAAGGCATTTCTATAGAATACAAAGTAGCAAAACGAGGTAAACTTAATCATCATATAAATAGAAAGGATTTTATTATATTTACAAGATTAAGAATGGGCCACACTAATCTTATTGCAACACTCCATATTATAGCCAAACATAATTCTGGTTTATGTAATGGATGTCAGGAAATGGAAACTGTTGAACATGTTTTAGATGTAAAAAAAATTATGAACAGGAAAGAATTGATGTTATAAGAGAAATGCAAGCTTTGGGTAATATGGAATTTAGATATATTTTAAAGGCAGGAATAGAATTTGATAGAATAATTACAGCTGAAATAGCGGTCTAAAGAACAGACTAAAAATCTTCCAAAGGTTCCATCTTCGTCACACTTCAGACAGTAGGTGGCGGTATGCACCTCTCCAGTTGGTTTGCAACCCGCTAATAAAGCCACAGAAGAAGAAGAAGAATCGATTCCGTTCACTGGCTGCGTCCGAAACCGCCTACTCAACGAGTAGGTACTTAATTTCAGTAAGTACTTACTTAACGAGCGCTAAAAGAGTAGGTACTCTACAGCCAAATCTCGTTAAGTATGAATGAGATCCGGACTTCATCCGCCATGTTGATGTTATCATGTGATCTACGACGTTTAACAAGCACAACAGACACGAGCGGCAGGTTTAATTGATCTCTCTGTAAATATTTTGATGTTTATGAAATTTCCTCAGTTTGTGAGAATGAAGAAACAGCTGCCCTTTTATTGTGATTGTAGTATAACCAATACATTTTGGGTTGATTTAAATTTTTATATTTTTAACCCTACTAATATGACCCACAGTTTAATCCTTAAATATATTATTATTTATAACTAAAACCCCAAAATCGTTATCTCTTGAATATGTTGTTGCTTTGTTTTATGTGCAAAATTGTTCATCCACAAGCAAAACCGGCTTAAATCTCCTTTGTTTTCCTCTTTTTCTTGTTGAATTTCTCTCGTTTCATCTCTCCGGCTTATAAACAACAACAAATGCAATATTTTGATGCATTGATTATATGAATATTATGATTATTCAAAGATATCTAACCTTGTCATTGTGCCTTTTTCTGTGCATATAATGTATGCAAACCCATTATATTTCTGTTTTCTGCTGCTTGTCATTATGATTGTTCGTTGTTAAAGATACAACCATCATTCCCTCAGTCAAGTAATTAATTAATGCACAAGTTAATGAAACAATTAGGCTATATTTTATTTACTGGCAACAACAGGAAACATGAATAAATGAGTAAAAGAATAAATAAAAAGTAACCATGACAACAAATAAATACAAGTCATGGACACATGAAACAAAGCTTTATTCAAACATTGTTCTAACAATCATGTATTTACAGACGGTGAGCCCACATCTACTGCATCTCAACACAGCTGAGACAGTTCTGCAGCTTTATTCTGATGAAGCAGCTGTCCACCTTCACCTGTCTCTGCTGTCCGTCACGACCCTCTCTCTGCTGTCCATCACGACCCTCACTGCTGCAGTCAGACTGAATCTGATCATGGATGAGAAAGGGACATCGAGGCTATCATTGCCTGAGTGCACAGAGAGGATGAGGTCCCCCGTACCACACAATCTTGAAGCAAGAGCAGGTGAACACATGCGGGACAGTCTGACTGTCACTCTGTCTGCTCCAAACATTTGTGTGCCTTCTCTCCATGAGCATGACTACATTTACACAGAGTAAAAGGTAATTCTCGACTACTCTTATGAATACTGAGGTTTCGGACAAACTTATTCGCTCGCCTACTGCTTTTCGCCTACTATATAGTAGAGAAGTAGGCGGTTTCGGACGCAGCCAGCGTGTGACTTGTAGCGTACTACGTTTGAATTTTTGTAGCGAAATTAAAATCTCAAAATGAACCAATCTTCAGTTTCATCAGGGTAAGTTTTCAGTGTTTGATTTGGCGAAACTATTCGTCATTTTCTGATGGGAATTAATTAAAATTTTCTGTCCATGGTGTGTGAATTAGTGATGCAAAGTCCGATTCATTTCCGCGAACCGGTTCTTTTCGGACAGATCGGCTCATTGAACCGGTTCAAAAAGCCGATTCATCGGTTCCTGATGTAACATGCAGCAGCCGTGAAAAATTTTTTTTTTTTTTCTTATAAGCGCCGCTAGCAAAGAATCCGCAGGATTAATAAACTCTGCTCGCCTGCCGCTTCTCCTGTTGAAAATGAACTGAATAATGAACTATCGGTGCAGTAGCTACAGAAGGGATGAAAGGGGCATTTCAGCACCGCCCACACATTCAAAACAAATATTAAAGCATAATCTCATTTTTTACCCATGAACAAAAATACGAAAAATCCAGCTAAATTTTCTTTTTCCGTTTCTTACACAAAACGAAAATCAAACCATTTCTCATTTCTCTTTATTTCTTTTTAAGTAGATAATCAAATGACCAAAAGACACAGCCTACAATTTGGATAAGATTCCTAAAAGTTTCACACCTACAGCACACATTACAGACATTGATGCACAAACATGTTCTACATGTCTACAGTATAAAGAATGAATAAACCAGTCTTATAAACTCCTTGATTTCACTTAAGCAACTTTATATGCATGCACAATAAACTATTGTAAAATTTATTTACATCACTCGACAGAAAGGTTTTTGCAGATTTGAATAAAATGTAAATTAATAACAGTCATAAGCATACTGGACGTACGCGCCTCAGGCTTGCACAGTATCATCAACTCACTCATCAGAATGTTCGGTAATCCTCGGCAAACTTCGCCACGGCTCAGTGGGTTCTGGTTGAGTCCTCGGTAATCCTCGGCAAACTTCGCCACGGCTCATTGGGTTCTGGTTGAGTCCTCGGTAATCCTCGGCAAACTTCGACAGTTGGTTGAACCGGCTCATTCGTTTTTTTGTTTTAGTTGGACGTGCTAGTTCGGCTGTGCGTCCTGCATCATTCATTACATTTTTAACAATATTTCAACTGTAATTTATGAGATTTGTTGTATTTTGAATCCAATTTTTCATTGTAAAATTTTTCTTGTAAAAGTTGATCATACTGATTTCAAAGTTAAGGATTCATTAGTTTGAATATACATTGAACCAAAAACCATAATAACATCTTAGTTGATAATTCAGTATACTTTATTTTTGACAAAACATCCCATGTTTCGGCGGTGACTGCACATTTTCGGTAGTGACAGAAGTGCTTTGGTAGCGACCAAATAACATTACAGAATTTTAACTTGCATACTAAAACACTACTAAAACATGCTGAAATTTTTTTTTGCATAGCTGTACTAAAATTTTGTTTATTTCCAACAAATATGAGGATTATGTGTTCCCTTTTGTCACTACCGAAACAATGATGACCTGTTTCGGTCGTGGCGGTTTCGGTAGTGACAATTTTATGGGATAACACCAAAAAAAAAACAAAGATGTCACTATTGAAACTCAAATGTCTCGGTAGTGACAATTTTAGATACTTTTGAACCTAGCTCAAAGATGCTAATCAGCACATGGTTAGCTAGCACAGTTGTAAATACAAAAATTAAGTTATATGGAATAACTCCCAAAAAACTGTGCTTAATTGCAGAAACTTTTTCGGTAGTGACAATTCTATGGGACAACAACCAAAAAACCAAAGACTACCGAAACTCCGCCAAATATTTCAGTAGTGACTGTTTCGGTAGTGACAATTTTAGATACTTTTGAACCTAGCTCAAAGATGCTAATCAGCACATGGTTAGCTAGCACAGTTGTAAATACAAAAATTAAGTTATATGGAATAACTCCCAAAAAACTGTGCTTAATTGCAGAAAAAAGGTGTTCGGTAGTGACGTTCCTTAGAGTTACACACAGATTTTTCAGATTTTGAACACATTTACCTCAAAATGATGGGGCCTATCTACTCACCCTGTAGCTATGATAGAGGGGGACACAAATATCTCCTGATCATAAATTTAGGGGTGTAGTTAATTTAAAAACATACACTGTTTTGGTAGTGACATGAAAATGTGGGACACATTTTTTTACATAAAGTTTCCTAATTTACAAAGAAAATATAAAATAAATATTTTTTTTGAACTTCACTTTTTAAAAGAATCAAAAAGATATTTTTAAAAACAACATTGGAAAAAATACAAAAATGATTTCAATATCATTATCAATATCAAATTGAAATTTAGGGGTTAGAGTTCAGGTCAGCCACCTCCCAATTGAAAGTACCCAATAAATTATGATTTTATATATATTATGCTTACTAGTGTGCATTTGATCAGATATAACTGCAGTACAAGATTATGAGATGCATTATTTGAATGCTTGGCCAAAGAGATGT